>NW_022631044.1:10451054-10738167 GCF_010015895.1 Lontra canadensis | reverse complement strand
CTTTCTTTCTTTCTTTCTTTCTTTCTTTCTTTCTTTCTTTCTTTCTTAAATTTATTTGGCACAGATTGAGAGAGAGAGAGAGGGAGATAGCAAGCTCAAGCAGGGGAAGTGGCAGGCAAGGAAGAGGGGAGCCTAATGCAGGGCCCAATCCCAAGATCCTGTGATCATGACCTGAGTGGAAGGCGGCCGCTTAACCAACTGAGCCACCCAGGGGCCCCATCCCCTCACTTTCAATCTACGTGTGTATTTAGGTCTGAAATAAGTCTCTTGTAGGCAGCATTATAGATGGGTTTTGTTTTTTTTAATCTACTTTTTAAAATCTATTCTGTCACCCCATGTCTTTTGATTGGAGCATTTAGTCCATTTACATTCAAAGTATATAGGGATATAGGTATAGATATGTATTTTGCCATTTTGTTACTTGTTTTGTGGTGGTTTTTGTAGTTCTTCTCTAATACCCTTTCTTTTTCTTGCTCTCTTCTCTCACAGTTCACGGATTCTCTTTAATGATTTTTGGATTCTTTTAAATTTTTGTTTATCTATGACTGTTTTTTGATGTGTGGCTACCATTAGGTTTGTGTATAACATCTTCTGTATATAGCAGTCTATATTAAATTCATGATCACTTCAGTTTGAACCCATTCTTTATTCCTCTCCACCCCACATTTTAGCTGCATGGTGTCATACTTTACATCCTTTTATTTTGTAAATTCCTTGACTGATTTTTACAGATACACTTACTTTTACTGCTTCTGTGCTTCTTACTTTTCTTATGGTCTCTCCTTTCCACTCCTAGAGTCCCCTTTAATACTTCTTGTAGGGTGATGAACTCCTTTAGCTTTTGTTTGCCTGGGAAACTCTATCTCTTCTTCTATTTTGAATGGTAGGCTTGCTGGATAGACTATTTGTGATGAAGATTTTTTTTTTCCCTTTCAGCACTTTGAATATATCATAGCACTTCCCTTTGGCCTGCAAAGTTTGCTAAAAAGTCTGCTGATAGTCTTATGGGTTTCCCATGTATGGAACTGTCTTCATTTCTCTTGCTGCTTTGAAAATTCTTCTTCATTACTTTTGCCATTTTAATAACTGTGTGGCTGGTTGTGGACCTCCTTGGGTTGATTTTGTTGGGGGAACCTCTGTGCATCCTGGATCTGGATATCTGTTTTCTTCCCCAGATTAACAAAGTTTTCAGCTATTATTTCTTCAAAGAAATTTTGTGCCCCCTTTTCTTTCTCTTCTTCTTCTGGGATCCTTATAATGTGAATGTTATTACACTTGATGGAGTCACTAAGTTCTTTAAGTTTACTCCCATTTATATAATTGTTTTTTCTCTAGCCTTCTTGGCTTGATTACTTTCCATTATTCTGTTGTCCAGGTCACTAATTTTTCTTCTGCTTCCTCTGGCATACTATTTATTCCATACAGTGTACTTTTTATTTCATTTATTACGTTCTTCATCTCTGATTGGTTCTTTTTATCTCTGTGTTAGTGTCTCACTGAGGTCC
Organism: Lontra canadensis; assembly: GCF_010015895.1. Classification (NCBI taxonomy): domain Eukaryota; kingdom Metazoa; phylum Chordata; class Mammalia; order Carnivora; family Mustelidae; genus Lontra; species Lontra canadensis. The sequence continues at coordinate 10,736,662 of NW_022631044.1, read as the reverse complement.
TCCATTCTTTTCTCAAGTCCAATGAGTATCTTTTTATGATCATTACTTTAAATTTTCTATCAAGCTTATTACTTATCTCCATTTCTCTTAGGTCTCTTGTTATGGTTTTGTCATTATTTCATTTAGGACATAGTCTTCTGTCTCCTCATTTTGTCTAATACTCTGTGTCTGTTTCTCTGTTGGGAAAGTCAGCTACATCTTTTGATCTTGGGGGTAATGGAATTATGAGGAGGAGGTCCTCTTGTGCAGTGCAGTCTAGGGTCACATTGAGCCTGAGTGTAGGCAGACCAGGCATTTGCCAGAGATGCAGTACCACCAAACTGCTGGATGCTTTCCCTGTGTTGTCTTCTGAGAAGTTTTTGTTGGTGGGTGGAGGCTGCAATGAGCAGACTGTCTGCCCCTAGCCCACTGCTGGGGCCATTGTCTAACTGGTGTATGTGGCTATCTACCCCTCACCCCAGGGCAGGAGTAACTTTGCAGTAGTGTTGGCTCCTGTCAGGGCAGCTTGCACACTGCCAGGCTTGTGGCCCTGGTTAGCAAGGTATATGCTGATCCACTTGTGAAATGAGACCTGCTACCTTGCAAGGACCAGGGCCAGCCTGGGTGGATCTGCAAAGCATACATGGACATGGTATATAATTTTAACAAGGCACATGCAGGACTTAGGCAGGGCCCGTTAAATGCAAAGTTCTCTGGTCAGGAGACTCAGTATTGGCAAGGTTTGCACCAGTCTTCTGGGGGAGAGGACTCACAGCACAGGGAATGAGGTGTGACTGGAAAGGGCAGATCTGCCAAAGCCAGGTGGGGTGCTCCCAGCAGTTTGTAAGAGACCTAAGTGAAAGGAATATAAGTCATATGCTTGATAGAGATGTTAAAGTAATGATTGTAGGGGGTGCTGGCTGGCTTAGTCAGAAGAGCATGTGACTCTTGATCTAAGTTTTGAGTTCAAGCCCCACACTGGGTATAGAGATTACTCAAATAAATAAATAATGATTGTTAAGATTCTGGACTTAAGAAAAGAGTGAGGGGGCGGGGCTTGGTGAAAGCAAGTTAGATAGTGGACGTCAGTGTGTGCTGTTTCCTGCAGATGGCCATGTATTCATTCTTCTAACCATAAATAGTCATCTACTCAGAGAAGAAAGTGGACTTTTCCCCCAGTAAGTAGTGTAACTGAATATTTATTAAATGACATCTAGCTTTGTCTGATGAATCAGACTGACAGTGGTTCTGGAGTGAACCTAGAGTCACCAGGTGAATCTGTTACACAGATGGGTTGAAAACCACACTGCTATGTGACACAATATCTACCTTTATTTTATTTATTTTAAAGATTTTATTTTTAAGTTATCTCTACGCTCAACATGGGGCTTGAACTCACAACCCCAAGATCAAGAGTCACATGCTCCACCCACTGAGCCAGCCAGGAGCCCCAAGGTGATATCTTTAAATGACAACACTGTAAACCTCAGCCAGAAATATGTTAGGGAGCATTAAAAAAAAAATCAGAATAGTATGGATTCTGACAGCAGAGCACTGCCATAAGGTGGCACTAAAAGTACAAGGAAACCATAACTTAAATGAAATCACACAACGCACTTTACACTGAGCCTCCTTACCAAGTGTGCCTGTGTATACTGTCTGTATAAGGAAACAGAATATTGGAAAAACAACTAGTGAGGGAAATTATAGTTAAAACACATAAGGAATCCTAGGAGGCAAGTGAGAAAAAGGAAGAAAAACAGAAAAAGAACAAGGAATATTACTTTTCAGATAAAGTTTAAAGTTGATGCCCTTTCTCAGTGCCAGAACTGCCTATTCTCACAGCCATGCTCTTGTATATTTATTCTACAGGTTCTATAAGCATTTAGAAGGCTACAGTGGTTCTGAAAAATGGAGAGGGGGGAAAAACATTTAAATAATCTGAACAAGCCAAAACAAGGGAGAAAAAGTGAGTTAATACAACTTGCTAAATATATAATAATGAAATGTTCCTTCTTTTAGTAAATATTTTAACTTACCAAACAACATCCTTTAAATGAGTAAGTTAAAGTCCAGATTTCCTAGCCAGCCAAACTCTGGGCACTGTCCTCACTGCAGTTGTCCAGAGATTGGCCGCCCTGTTCCTCCGGTCCTGCTGGACAGAGACAGCAGACAGATTTACGTCAATATGTAAACAGAGGGTATGTCAGCGATAGAGCAGAGGAGGCAGAATTATGGATTCTCTTTCTTTTCACTTTCACTTGCTGGTATTCTCTCTCTCTCTTTTTTTAATTTATTTATTTGACAGGCAGAGATCACAAGCAGGCAGAGAGAGAGGAGGAAGCAGGCTCCCCACAGAGCAGAGAGACCGATGTGGGGCTCAATCCCAGGACCACGGGATCATGACCTGAGCCGAAGGCAGAGGCTTTAACCCACTGAGCCACCCAGGCGCCCCTGGTATTATCTTTTTGCTTATCATTAAATATTTCAAGTAGACGGAGGAAGTCCAGAGGGTAATACAACAAACATCTAGGTACCCTCCATTCAGCGTTTTGACATAATAGCATGATATATATATATATATATATATTTTTTAAGATTTTATTATTTATTTATTTGACAGACAGAGATCACAAGTAGGCAGAGAGGCAGACAGAGAGAGAGGAGGAAGCAGGCTCCCTGCGGAGCAAAGAGCCCGATGTGGGGCTCGATCCCAGGACCCTGAGATCATGACCTGAGCCGAAGGCAGAGGCTTTAACCCACTGATCCTCCCAGGCACCCCAGGATATATATATTTTTATAAGAAATGAAACATTCCAAAAACCTTCATCCTTTTACAGATAATCCTTCTTCCAGCTTTTACTTTCCTGGAAGTAAACACTTGACTGAATTTGTTGTTTATTATGCCCATGCGTATGTTGTTAGACTTTAACTACATCTATCATGTATCCACAGCACAATATACTATATAAACTTTATACATGATGAAATCATACCTTATATCTCCTTATATGATCTTTTTTCTAAAGATTTTATTTATTTATTTGACAGAGAGAGATCATAAGTAGACAGAGAGGCAGGCAGAGAGAGAAAGAGAGGAAGCAGTCTCCCTGCTGAGCAGAGAGCCCGACGCGGGGCTCGATCCCAGGACCCTGGAATCATGACCTGTGCTGAAGGCAGAGGCTTTAATGCACTGAGCCACCCAGGTGCCCCCTCCTTATAAGATTTTTTAGAATCTAAATTATGTTTTTGAGACTTAAAAATTTTGAGACAGGTTAAGTTTATTTATTTTAGCTATTCTATAGTAATCTATTCTATGAATCTACCAAAATGTCCTTACCCATTTCCTGTCAGTGGACATGGAGGTTATTTTCAGTTTTTCTCTTAAAATAATGCTGCAATTATAACTTTTGTTAAAACTTTTTTTTAAGATATTATTTATGAATTTGACAGAGAGAGAGAGATCACAAGTAGACAGGCAGGCGGTGGGGGGGGAAGCAGGCTCCCCACTGAGCAGAGAGCCCGATGAGGGCCTCGATCCCAGGACCCCATGACCTGAGCCAAAGGCAGAGGTTTAACCCACTGAGCCACCCAGGCTCCCTTAAAACTTTTTTTTTAAAGATTTTATTTATTTAGTTGTCAGAGAAAGAGAGTGCACCAGCAGGGGGAGCAGCAGGCAGAGGGAGAAGCAGGATTCCCACTGAGCAAGGAACGAGATGCGGAGCTTGGTCCCAGGACCTGAGATCATGACCTGAGCAGAAGGCAGACACTTAACTGACTGAGCCACCCAGGCGTCCCTGCAGTTAAAACTGTTGATCGTTATCCTTGTGCACACATGAGTTTTAGAGTATGCACATCATCAACTTGACCACGTATTTCTAAACTCTTTTCCATAGTAGTTGTACCAGCTACTACTCCTACTACTCCTACCAGTAGTAGATGAGAGTCCCTGTTGTTCAGGTTTCTCACCAAGAATTACGATTATATCATTCAGGATGACTAAATCATGCCACAATAACCAACAACCACAAAATCTCAGTGGCTTGATTCAAAGTCTCATTTCTTGCTCACACTACAAGTACAATGTGGGTCAGCAGTGAAGCTCTGTTCATCAGAGTCACTTAGGGATCTGGGTGACAGAGGCTCCAACCTGATACAAGCTTCCATGAAGCAGGGGAACACTTGAGGGCTTGCACTCTGGCTGTTAAAGTTTCTGCACAGAAATGACATGCATCAATTTTGCTCATAGTTACTTGGCCCAAACAAGCCATGTAACACCTCTAACTTCAAAGAGCTCCCATTTCTACTATAGGGTCTGAATGTTTGTGAATGGTTTCCACAATACAGATAGACTAGTTTTCACTAGCCCAGTGAGAATAGGAAATGTTGTCTTGTTATTTTTATTTATATGCCTCTGATTATTACTGAGCTTGAGGATATATTCACATTTTTATTGGACATTTGTGTTTCCTCTTTTTTTTTAAGATTTTATTTATTTATTTGACAGAGAGAGAGATCACAAGTAGGCAGAGAGGCAGGCAGAGAGAGTGGGGGAGGCAGGCTTCCCGCTGAGCAGGGAGCCCGATGCGGGGCTCAATCCCAGGACCCTGAGATCACGACCTGAGCCGAAGGCAGAGGCTTAACCCACTGAGCACCCAGGCACCCCTGTGTTTCCTCTTTTAAAAATTGCTTATTTATATACTTTGCCCATTTTTTTTTTCTTTTCTTTTTAGAGAAGTGGGTAGGAGGCAGAGGGGGAGAGAGAAAGAATCTTAAGCAGGCTCCACGCTCACTGCAGAGCCTGACATCGGGGTCAATCTCATGACCCTGAGATCATGACCTGAGCTAAAATCAAGAGTCTGACACTTTTCTTACTGAGCCACCGAGGTGCCCCATCATTTACCCATTTTTCTATTGAGTTTTCAAAAATTGATTTTGTAGGATTCCTTTATATTCTGAAGGATACAGTCCTGTATGCTTATAGGCATTATGAGCATCTTTTTGCAGACTGTCACATTTCTTTGCACTTTGTTTAAGGTTCCTTTTTTCATGGAAGTTAATGTTGATATAGTCATATTTACCATTTTTTCCTTTATGGTTGGTGGTTTTTATGGCTTACTTAAGAAATCCTTTCATAAAATTGGACAGCCACATACAGAAGAATGAAACTGGACCATTTCCTTACACCACACACAAAAATAGACTCAAAATGGATGAAAGACCTCAATGTTAGACAGGCATCCATCAAAATATTTGAGGAGAACACAGGCAGCAACCCCTTCGACCTCAGCCGCAGCAACTTCTTCCTAGAAACATTGCCAAAGGCAATAGAAGCAAGGGCAAAAATGAACTATTGGGACTTCATCAAGATCAAAAGGTTTTGCACAGCAAAGGAAACAGTCGACAAAACCAAAAGACAACTGACAGAATGGGAGAAGATATTTGCAAATGACATATCAGATAAAGGGCTAGTATCCAAAATCTATAAAGAACTTATCAAACTCAGTACCCAAAGAATAAATAATCCAATCAGGAAATGGGCAGAAGATATGAACAGACATTTCTGCAAGGAAGACATCCAAATGGCCAAAAGACACATGAAAACGTGCTCAACATCACTTGGCATCAGGGAAATACAAATCAAAACCACAGTGAGATACCACCTCACAACAGTCAGAATGGCTAAAATTAACCAGTCAGGAAACAATAGGTGTTGGTAAGGATGCGGAGAAAGGGGAAACCCTCCCACTGTTGTAGGAATGCAAGCTGGTGCAGCCACTATGGAAAACAGTGTGGAGTTTCCTCAAAAAATGGAAAATAAAGCTATCCTACGACCCAGAACTATTGGGTATTTACCCCAAAGATACAAATGTAGTGATCCAAAGAGGCACCTGTACCACAATGTTTATAGCAGCAACGTACACAACAGCCAAACTATGGAAAGAGCCTAGATGTCCAACAGATGGATAAAGATGTGGTATATACATAAAATAGAATATTATGTAGCCATCAAAAAAACCCAAAATCTTGCCATTTCCAACAACGTGGATGAACTAGAGGGTATTATGCTAAGTGAAATAAGTCAATCTCAGAAAGACAATTATCATATGATCTCACTGATATGAGGAATTTGAGAAACAAGACAGAGGATCATAGGGAAGGGAGGGAAAAATGAAACAAGATGAAACCAGAAAGGGAGACAAACCATAAGAGACTCTTAATCTCAGGAAACAAACTGAGGGTTGCTGAAGGGGAGGGGATGTAGAAGGGATGGGTTGACTGGGTGATGGACATTGGGGAGGGTATGTGCTATGGTGAGTGCTGTGAATTGTTTAAGACTGATGAATCACAGACCTGTACCCCTGAAACAAAGAATGCATTGTATGTTAATTTAAAAAAATAGTAGATTAAAAAAAAAGATCATGGAGGTGAAAAAATGATTTGGACAAGAATGAATGCTTAAATAAATATAAATGTAAAGGATGACACAGTAAAACAAAACAAAACAAAAACATGTAATTTTGAAACAATTCCCAATTTACAGAATAGTTGAAGCATAGTATGGAGAATTTGCATATATACCCAGAGACTCCCATTCAAGTTTTGTGAATTGTCCCAATTATCTTTTCTATTACCTATAAAGGGTCCAAGGGTCCAATCTAGGATCATGCCTTGCACCTAGTTGTCATGTCTCTCCAATTTGTTTCAATCTGGGATGGTTTCTGAGTCTTTGAGTTCATGATCTTGACTTTTCTTTTTTTCTTTCTTTTTTTTTTTTTTTTTTGTGGAAGGCAAATGAGATTCTCAGTGGGCAGGCAGAGCCCCATGCCCCAGCCTCCCCATGTCCCTACATGAAGCTATCACTGATCCAAACCCTGCCACTCCTCCTCAACTTCCCATAAGCAGAGTGTCTGTTCTCCTCAGAGAAGGAATTGCTTTGACATTTTTGAAGATTATAAAACAGTCATTTTGTAGAACATTCTTCATATTTGGATTCATTCAAGAAATCCTCATATCCTATTGAGTAGCACACAGTGTCAACTTGTACACTGTTGGTGGTGTTAATTTTGTACGTTGTTGGCGATGATCACTTGATTAAGATGATGTCTTCTAGCTTTTTCCATTGTGAAGTTACTTTTCATTTTTGTAATTAGTAAGTATTTTATGTGGAGGTACTTTGAAACTATACAAATATCTAGTTCCTCAACTGATTTTTATCTACAGGTATTGGAATCCATTGATGATTCTTTCTTGAATTAATTATTACCATGATAATTGCCAAATGGGTTTATTTTTTCTAATTCTGTTCTACAGTAAGAAAAAGCTGTCTCTTCTCCTTGTACTTTATTCATTTGTTTATATCATAAATTCTATTTAATTCAATGAGTTATAATGTTTAAATATTATTGTAATATTATAATTATCTCAGATTTAGCCAGTGGGAACTCCCTTAAGCCAGATCCTATGTCTTCTTGACATGACCTCATTGTTTGTTTTAAGCTCAACTTGTATTTTCCCCATTCCCCTCTAGAACCAGCTATTTATTCAAGTAATATTGGTTCCTATTAATGGAGAGTGATATTTAGAAACCAACGTCATAGTCTAGAAGTGCTCATTTGTACCTTGATGTTTCTGTGTCCAGGCTCACTCTCAGGAGAGAGCTAGGAAATATAAGTATATACCTTTACTTCTATATTTATCTGTATCACTATCTACCTATATTGTAAGTTATTAATTCATACTGGTGATTACAAATCCAGTTTAATACTACAGGATTCATCCTCACTTTCTCCCTTTTTGTTTTTATATCTTCCTTCCCAGTCAGTGAGAAATCTGGCTACCATTATCTGAAATATATTCATTTATTTCTGGATTCCCTGTAAGAACCAATCCTCTGGCCCCACCCGGTTGCCCCTGCACCCTCACCAAGGCTGTCCTGGGTTGCCATTACCTGTTGCCCTGTTCTGATGTCATCTTTCTATGGGTCACCATTACATTCTTACCCATGAAATCAATTGGTTCTGAAAGTAGTAACAAGGGACACTTTGTTTTCTCGGCCAATGAACAGACACTATATAAAATCAAGAAATTACTCACATTAATTTAACTTTTTGTTTGTTTTGTTTTTGTTTTTTTAGAGAGAAAGAGTTCAAGTGGGAGTGGGGGGAAGCAGGAGAGGGAAGGAGAATCTTAAACAGGCTCCAACACAGGGCTCAATCTCACAACTCTGAGATCATGAACTGAGCCAAAATCAAGAGTTGGACATTTAACCGACTGAGCCACCCACGCACTCCTATTTAGCTTTTTAATATATTAATAGTGATATTTTTTTAAAAAACCCAATCTATAAACATAATTTGCTTTAAAAATAGATTTAAAATATCTTTACATTTTAATAATAGGAGTAAATAACAAAAACATTATGCCATGCAAAAACAAAAAAAGCTAGATACACAAGAGGCCTTTGCATATTGTACTTGTTTTGGCATACCTATGTTAAAACCAGAACTATAGGGGCATCTGGGTGGCTCAGTGGGTTAAAGCTTCTGCTTTCAGCTTAGGTCATGATCCCAGGGTCCTGGGATCGAGCCCCACATCAGTCTCTCTGCCCAGCGAGGAGCCTGCTTCCTCCTCTCTCTGCCTGCCTCTCTGCCTACTTGTGATCTCTCTGTCAAATAAATAAATAAAATCTCAAAAAAAAAAAAATCAAAAAACAGAACTATAGAGAGAACATGAGCACAATCCCTGCATGAGGATGACCACATGATGTGGCATTCTATAGTTTGTGTTATGTACATTTTGCCACAATTCTCTTTTACTTATTTTTTTAAAGATTTTATTTATTGGGCACATGGGTGGCTCAGCGGGTTAAAGCCTCTGCCTTCAGCTCAGATCATGATCCCAGGGTCCTGGGATCGAGCCCCACATCGGGCTCTCTGCTCAGCAGGGAGCCTGCTTCCCCCCCTTCTCTATCTGCCTGCCTCTCTGCCTGCTTGTCATCTCTGTCAAATAAATAAATAAAATCTTTTTTTTAAAGATTTTATTTATTTATTTGACAGAGAGAGAGCATGAGTGAGGTGGAGAGGTAGAGGGAGAAGGGGAAGCTGACGCAGGACTCAATCCCAGAACCCTGGGATCATGACGTGAGTTGAATGCAGACACTTCACCAACTGAGCCACCCAGGTGGCCCTTTTTATCTCAATTTTTTAAAATAGTAAAAGCCAGTTTCTTCTTTCTAAGCCAGTTTCTTCTTTCTTGGCAAACTAGGGTGCCCCACCAGAAAAGTACTCTGTTAAAGATCAAATTTGTATTTTTCCTTTCTTTCACAGCAGGAAAGGAAGGAAGGCATAGCAAGACTTTTTCTATCTTGATATAAACAAAACAGAACAAAACTGCCTCATTTTGGGGGGAATTATTCCTCATCAGAGAAAATGAAGAAATGTGGTTCTGGAACCCTGATATACTATTATTATCCTCACCCAGCCCCCCCAGGGCTGTGTGTGATAGGTTGTGGCTGGGTCCTTCGCTACAAGGCCAATTGTGGAACATCCTTGGCAAGCTTAGCTCATCATCCCTCAAAGGGCTTTACCTCCCAGCAGGGATACAGACAAGCCAAGGCATCATCCATAAGCAATAGATAAGCGTTGTTTTGGATGGAGTGGTACCAGTTTCCAAAATCAACAATGTGAGGTAATGAGAAACTATGGCATTAGCTAATGATCAGACTCCAATTAAGAGAACAGAAGCCATTACAGACTACATAATTTATTACTTGGTGTACCTGGACAAGGTATGGGAGAGTTTTCCACAGTGGGAAATAATGGGTTTCCTGCTAAATAACGGGCTTCTGCTAAAAGGGCTTATGAGTAATTAAGCAATTGTCTGGAAAAAGTAAAAGTACTGTGAATATATTTGTATTTGAGCTTGTGGACTAGGTGATACATTTATTTGTTCATCAGTATTAATTAAGCATATACTACATGCCCTTAGACACTGTGCTAAGAGCTGGTGATATGCTCCTACTGAGTTTACGGGGATATAGAAAAGATGCACACAGGGGTGCCTGGGTGGCTCAGTGGGTTAGGCCGCTGCCTTCGGCTCGGGTCGTGGTCTCAAGGTCCTGGGATCGAGCCCCGCATCAGGCTCTCTGCTCAGCAGGGAGCCTGCTTCCTCCTGTCTCTCTGCCTGCCTCTCTGCCTGCTTGTGATCTCTCTCTGTCAAATAAATAAATAAAAATCTTTAAACAAAATAAAAAAAAAAGAAGAAAAAGACGCACACAGAATAAACTGCTATGCTGGGGGAGCATGGGGTCCAATAGAAATTCAGAGAAGAAAAACCTATTCTACACTTTGGGTAGCAGAAAGAGAGGTCAGGAGAAGATGCTCCAAAGAAAATAACATTTTAGGGGGCACCTGGGTGGCTTAGTTGGTTAAGTGTCTGCCTTCGGCTTGGGTCCCAGGGTCCAGGGATGGGACCATCTGGCTCCCCACTCAGTGGGGAGTCTGCTTCTCCCTCTACTGTTCCCTCTGCTTGTGCTCTCTCTCCCTCTGTCAAATAAATAAATAAAATCTTTAAAAAATAAAAGAACATTTTAAGCTGAAAGCTGAACTAGGAGCTCTTCACACAGCTGGGATGACAATGTTCCAGGAATAAGGGACAGCATAATCACTGGAGATAAGAGAATGCTGCTCTTTCTGGAAAAGACAGTGCAAGCTTAATGTGCTTGGAATAGAGTAGGGGTAGCAGGAAAAGATGTGGGTTGAGGCTCTGGAGACCTAGGTCTCGATGCTAAGGACAATGATGAGCTACTGGGGGATGTTAAATGGGCAGAGCCATCATGAAAATTTCTAGAATATTTTCTCTGGTTATAGTGTAAAGAAAGGACTGAAGAGTGACATGATTTGGAGGGAGACCATGAGGACACTGTTGGAATAAGTGAGAATGATGGGGAGGAAGAGATTTGAGTTATGAGATACAATCTTGCAGGAGTTAATTGAGTGGATTTGGGGGATAAGGGAGGAGAGAGAAAAGTAGAGCATGATGTACATTTTTTTCTGATAGATATGAGTGATTATAACATCATTGTGTATTTGTGTGGAGAAGAGTGTTTAAGGCATTCCTTGCTATCCAAATTCAGGAACCAGAATCTCAAGAAAATTTTTTAATAATTTCTTTGATATCCAAATTCCTGGTATTAGATAGTTGAAACTTAGGGACAAACAGATTTGGATAACAAGTTTTATTTGTTTGTTTGTTTGTTTGTTTGTTTTTATTTCCTACCTAAATCCAGGATCTGAAACTCAGGATTCAGGTAGTAGGAATATTTGTAGTGTATTTGTTTTTCATTTTTGTTTTTAAAGAAAGTCTCTTATTTTATGCTATTCCTTGTCATAGGTTTAATATTTTAGATAAAAAGAAATTCTGTATCTTGAGATATGAAGTTTATATTTCAATCAGTTGGTATTTAGAAGAGAGCTCCTGAGATATAGGGTACTAATGTATTCTTATGACAAAATTAAAGTTTTAAATATAAGTAGCTCTATTTTTCAGTATTATATTTTTTACATTGTGGATGTGTTAATAACTAAAGACATATAATTGCTATCAAGTGACCAGTTTGACAAAAATCTATTGTTTTTACAAAAACCAGTATGATCTTTAAAATACTCAAAACCACTCTAAGATTTCTGTGAAGAAAACAAAGAAAATTTGGTCTTTGGAGCAAAGCACTTTTAGGAGATATTTTAAATAAAATTTTCATCCATATTTACTTCAGGTATAATAAGGTTTTTATCATTCTTTGACATAATTACTGCCATACTTTTTCTCAAATTGGTATAAAATATGTGAAAATAGCCCCCCAAAAGGCAGTATTGATTCTCTACAATTCCAGGATAGTCTTTTCAGAGTCAGAAGTGGCAATATGTATCAAACATTAATGACTTTTTGAGATTCATAAGGGTATTTCATAACGTTGAAGCCAAACGAAAACTGATAATATTTATACAGGATTGAATAATAGGAAAAAAAATAATTTTAAAGTTTTTCTCTCTAGGTAAGAACACCTTGAATCACTGAAGTTCTCTTCCATAAAGCAAAAACACACATGTTTTTCCACAGGCCATTTGGTGGTCTATCTAGTTCATAAATGTAGATTCCAGATAAGCTCATGCTTGCATACGTTTGACTTCTGCTTCTTAACATTTTCTAAACACTCACTTCTCACAGCCCACACTCCTCTCAGATAATACCCCATCTCATTCTATCTTCCACTGAAAAAAGATAGACTATTTCATCTCCTTCCACCATGTCTAAGATTTACCTATGCTTGCAGCCACCTTCTTTTCTCTTGTACCAAAGTTGACTAATCCCTCCTTTCTGCCCGGGATTGCTTTTGTCTCTCACCTTCCTAGTTCTATCTACCAAATCACTCCTGAGGGAGTTCAGAACATGCCACCCCAAAACTTGCCATGTTGGCATATTATTGTGAGTTGAAGGCACTTGAGAAACAGCAGATACAGGAGATCTATCTTTATGTGCTAAATACAGGACATGAAATTTCCATGAGATGGATGTCCTCCCTGTAACAGGAAAGAAACAAGCCTTAACACCAGAGACTGGGAATCGATGTTGACACACATCTGTACCAAGTTAATAAAGTAATTCTTCTTCCACTAGTTTTGCCACCCCTCCCCTTAGTCACTTTCTTACCATTTACTGCCCCTCGTCCAAACTCTTTTTTGTCTTGTCATTTCTTCACAAATGTATTCTTTGTCTGAAAGGTATACAAACTTTCTGGTCTGATCACTTCTTCCCATCTTCATTCCCTTGAGAAGGCCTTCATGATCATGTAAAAATAAAATTTGTATGCCTTTCTCTTGCTAATCTGTTTTATGTCCGATTAATTCTTAGGCCCAGCTGGAGATGCTAAAAGGATAGAGGAGAATTTTTCCTCCCTTACACTCCCATCAGTATATAAGCATGCTTAATCTCATACTTTAAAACATCCTTCTCTTGATCCTACATTTACCCTTCAGCTACTACCCTATTTCTGTATCCTCCCTCACAGCAAAGCTTGAAAGAATAGTTCTTTAGCAGTAGTCCTCAAAGTCTTTTGCTCACTACACCCTAGAAGAATTTTGTAAAGTTATGTACTTTCCTGGCACATTTTAAAATTAACATTTGTATTTTTTATGTTTTTTAGTTAAAAAGCTGTAATTTCCAGAATATTGTAAATATTCGTATTTTAAGTCGCATCAATCTTTAAAATGTATCCAATAAATCTAAATACAATTTGATACTCATCATCCACTAAAAAAGTCTCTTTTTACAAATTTTACATCTTTCCTTTTCTACTTTAACTCCTAGTTCTAGTTCATTTCCCTCACCAAAATTTATCCTAATGTGATATATCTTATGCTTCAAAGTCTTTTACTCATCACCTTATCATACTTCGCTGAAAAAAGACATTTGAAATTAAAATTTTTCCCATGACCATAAGTCTCTAAGAGTTAATGTCTTGTGGATTTATTTTAATATTAATATACAACTGATAAAAATCACATTGAAGTAAAAATTTATTGGAAATGCTATCTTAATGAAATGAATGGATTTTTTTTTTTTCAACTGGCTTTAATTTTTGCTGCTCAGAATGATGGGGCTGCTATACCCGAGTTTTCGCATCTGAGAGACCACCAAGGAGCCAAGCACCGATGCAATCACACGAGGGTTTATTTGACAAGCTTACGCTTGGGCCCAAGTATACCTGAGGCAGCGGAGTAAGGACTTGGACCCCAGGTCAGATTACAGTCAGAGTTTTTAAAGGCAGAGTAGGGGTGGACTCAGCAGTGGGTGAGGACAAAGGGGGTTATGGATGATGTAAGTCTCTAAGGAATTCCTGAAGCGAGGTCTCCAGAACCCTGAGGGACTAGCTGTTGTCTGGGGGAAAGGTTATTCATTACCAGTAACAAAAATCTTCTTGTGAGACCCTTTTAAAAAAAATTTTTTTTTATAAACATATATTGTGAGACCCTTTAGATGTATATCAGTGGGCCATATGCTTGGGCATGATCGCCGACACTCTCTTAGAGGTTTAGGTTTAGAGATAAAGTTTCACATTTCTCCTATCAAGTGTCCTTGTTAGTGAGATTTAGGTTTAAAAGAAATTTAACTTTATTTACATTTCCTTCTGCCTCAGCCTCCTTCAGTTTTATGGTGGGGAGGGCAACATTAGGGCTTAAGGAACTGAGTTATTTGCCTCTGGAAATTGTGTTATTGTTAAGATGTCTTCTTTGTTGTAAATCTCTAGGACATTGGTAAACCAAGGGAGACTCCTGTCTTGCAGGATTGTGATCTCTGCAAGTTAACTATTTGTTTTTCTTTTAGGGCAGCCAGGGTTGGCTGAGGAATGTCACACATACTACCAAGGGGAGGGGAGGGGGTGGAGAGGGGGTGCAAGGTGCCAGCCTCCGCTTTGCCAAGATGTCTGTACTTATGTTAGGGCTAAACTCGAGGTGGGTACAGCCTTGTTTTTCTTGGCCTCCACAGGGGCTCAGCATCAAAAATATTCTGGTTTTTTATTTTTATGTGATAAGCTTCTTCACATAGCTAAGTAGACAGAAGTAGAAGAGATTTTGTTATAGCAGTATTAGTTATTTCTTTGGACTCTTAATACCAAAAATTACATTGTGTTAACTATCATGAGATTATCTACAGACTGGCAACTAGGTTCTCCTTCAATCTGGTTTAAAGCAAAGAATAAGAAAACACCGGGATTTCAAAATAATTTCTTGGAGTTACTGCTTTCCAAATTCAGTATCAGTGTTTTGCACTGTCCTGCTGCTTGTCATTACCGGATATTTTGACACCCTGGGGCAATGTGTCATTGTTAGATGAAGAGGAAGAGAGGTGTGCCTTTCTTTTGTAGAATGGGAGAAAGGGGATGTGAAAACCGAGGTGGGAAAGAAGCTGTGCCCACAATACGCATGCTCTCAGGACAAGCATGTTTAGAAGCCCTTTAACCTACTTTGAAGCCCACTTGAATATACCTGCCTCTTAACTCTCTAATTCTTTTTCACTCATAAAATTCACCCTCATTGCACTTCTGTCTCTGCAACTCCAGCGAAAATACTTTCACAAAAGCCATCAGCAGCGAAAGCCTTCAGCTCCTTCAGCTGGTTGTGGGAAGTCTCCGGGAGCGCGGGTTTATGTGCGGGTTCATGCGCTTGCACAACCGATTTCCGGTTAGGAAGCCCGTGAGGCGCGGGCAGTTTGGAGCATGCGCACACAATGTTTCCGTTAGGAATCGAGTGCGCTTGAGCACACAGGTGTTAGAAATCTCTAACAGGTGAGACTCTTAGCAACATGGGCTGCTGGGTCCCGGGTCCTGCTGAAGTGGTCCCAGAAAGTTTGTGGGATCCCTCTTTGGCCGGATTCCAAATTCGTGGATGAGAGGTTGGTATATTCGTTCTTATGACTGGAATTTTAACATCTTTTTTTTTTTCTTTTGAGTCATTTTTTCGGATATAAACATATTAAATATTCATTGTAAAATATCTCACAAATTGCAACCCAATAGAAGAATAGACTTGAAACCTAAAATTGTCAGGAGGCAATAATTAAGCAAAAGTGTTTATTTGGGATCCAAGAATTATAAATTCAGGGTACACAGATTTCAGCAGTGACCAAAATATTATTCCCACTAGGGAACAAAATAAATGGGTTTTTATTTTTTTATTACTTTCTATTTGTATAGTTGATGCACAATGTTGCATTAGTTTTCAGGTAAATAGCTAGTGATCTGACACGTCTATACCTTATCCTATGCTCACCACAAGTATAGCTGCTATTTGTTACCAAAAGTCAGGGGTTTTTAAAGACAAAATGCGGGATGTGTGGGTGCTCAGTTAAGCATCTGCCTTCAGGTCATGATCTCAGGGTAGTACTTCACCCTCTCCCACTCCCCCTGCTTGTGTTCCCTCTCTTACTGTGCCTCTCTCTGTTAAATAAATAAGTAATATTGTGTTAAAAAAAAACAAACAAACAAAAAGGGAATGCTTGCATGGGTTGTTTACAAAGAATTTTGATTGGGTTGGCGGTAGAAAACTAATCTTGGCTAAAGGTAATTGGTTGTTGCTAAGGCTATATCACTAAGCAAAAGTCTATCAGTGTAGCAAGTTGCAGGTGTTGGTGCCTAGTCCTTGAAGTACTTGTGACATGGCCCAGTTAAAAAAATGCATGGTTCCAACCCCCTTCAGGATGTGCATAAGGTCCACTCCTTAATGGCCTCCTGGCGCTATTTATAAACCCCTTGACATAAGTGACTGTGTTTTATTTCACCTTTCACAAGGCAAAGAACTGGGAAACAAAGAGTCAACAGAAAAATAAATAGACTTTAAACATGCAAAAAGATGCCCAGGGTTAGTTGTAATGAGAGAAAACAAATTGGAACTACACTGAGATAATATATTTTACTCATTGGATTGGCAAACAATGAAACATTTGGTAATATGCTCTGTAGAGGAAGATGTGGGGAAATGGGTTTTCTAGTGCCGATGGGAGAGCAGGGTGTCACAACCCTCTTGTGTGAACAAAACCACCAGCGCATTTTACACTTTGATCCGACAATCCCACTCTGGAGAATTTTTCCTATAGATACACTTGGTTACATACAAAATGATGTCTGAAATTGTTGATTGCAAAAAATTGGAAACTACCCAAGGGTCCATCAGAGGACTGATTTAAAAAAAAGAAAATCGATGATACGGTTGACCAAGGAAGAATTCACTGAAAATTAACAGACTTTTATTTCGACAATTAGAATTGCAATTCTAGAAACACAAGTCAGGTTGAAGCCTGAATAGCGTTCTGAGAAAGATAAAGAGGGGACAGAGTTATAAGGTGAAAGGTCTTGAGTGCAGTTCTCACTTAGTTCCTCTCTGCAAAACAGGGATTGAAACTAGGTTAACTGGGATTGGTTGGGTTGAAATGCAAGTAAGAGACTGAAACTTATTAAACTGGACTGTCTCCTTTCTAAGTGAAGAATTTGGCAGACCGAGTTCCCGTGGTCCAGGTTGAAGGCCATAACTGCTGACTCAAAAAGTTCAAAAAGTTCAGTTTCCTTCAATGAGTGCATAAATTCCTCCTCCCCTATAGCCCCCTGACTGTTTTTTGAAAGAGACTCTCATAGTTAGACTTGCTTGCTGCTTTTTGAAATCTCCTTTTATAGTACTTTAGCACAATGGAGCATTATGAAGCAGTGGAAAAAAAAAAAAAGGCAGTTCCCTGTGTAGTGCAGTGGAAAGCTCTCCAGGATCTCTTGCTAAGTGAAAGCAGCCCAGATATAAGGAAAGGGGAATAAGATTTAATGATCTTTTCTTGTTTTCCATAAATTCTGCAAAGATACAAAAGAAACTCATAGTGTCCTGTGAGTTGGAGGGAAGGACAGAGATAGGGTGAGAGACTTCTCAGTGTGTACATTATAATGTATTGCTTTTTAAACCGTATGAATGTTATCCATTACAAACAAAAATAAAGCCACAATAACTTTTTTTTAATTTCAGAAATATGCAATATAAAAAAATGAAAGATCACTTATAATTTCACCTGCTAAAGGTGACCGCTATTAACACATGGATGTGCTTTCAACATCTTACTTGCTTTTAAAATTTAATTTTGATTTGTGTTATTCTCATGCTTCTGAAATATGGAGGACAAGTTTGTTTTTTTTTTTTTTTAAACCAGACGCTCTTAGTCTGCTATAATTATATTTTTAAATTTATTCACTATGCGCATTTGGATGCCTTCTTTTGTGAAGTGTCCATTCAGGTCTTTTGCCTGTTTATGTTGGGTTTTCTTCTTACTGATTTACAGGAGTTCTTTATAAATTTTGAATGTATGTCCTTTGTATACGAACACTCTTTGGCTTGCCTTTTCACATTAATGGTATGTTTTGAAGAACATAAGGTCTTAATGTGGTTCAGTTATCAATTTTTTTAAGGTGGTTCAGTTATCAGTTTTTTTTTTAAATTATAGAGATAATTTGAATCTTAAACTAATGTTCTTTGCCCCAGAAAAAATGGGTATTTGCTTCTGACAGATGGCTGGCACTACTCTCAATCTCAGAGCAACTTAATCCATTCAGAAATTGAGATAATTCAGAATTGGGCTTTAGTGTCTTTCTCTTCAACCCTACTCCTAGAGTGTGACCTTTCAGATCCCAATGCAAAGCCTGAGGATTGGCCCTGAATTCACGGTTCCCTAGCTTCATGAGTCTGTTCATAGCTCTATTCATCTACTCTGCTGCATCTCCTGAAATTACAAGTTTGGCAGAGCCCCAAATACTGGGCTCAGCTAACTGTATTCCTACGTTCTGTTTCTCCTGGATCTGGGCACATAATTCTTCATGGCCTTATTTACTCTCCTATGCTTTAAAACAGATATTTTAAAATACTTTATTTAGCTTTTCTAGTTGTGCTCTAGAAAAATTGGTCCAAATAGCCTATTCTGCAGAACTTTTTTAGAACTTAAAAAAAAAAAAAAACCAAGAATGTTTTGAGACTTCTTTAAAGAAAAAAAAAAGGCCTTTAGTTTTGTTTCTTTTTGTTTGTCTTTTGAAAGGAAGACAGTGTCTTAGAGCTGTATCAATATGGTGAGTTTTTATTTTTATTTTTTTTTAAAGGTATTTTTTATTTATTTGACAGACCACAAGTAGGCAGAGAGGCAGGCAGAGAGAGACAGGAGGAGGCAGGCAGAGAGAGACAGGAGGAGGCAGGCTCCCTGCTGAGCAGAGAGCCCGATGCGGGACTCGATCCCAGGACCCTGAGATCATGACCTGAGCTGAAGGCAGAGGCTTTAACCACTGAGCCACCCAGGTGCCCCAATATGGTGAGTTTTTAAATCATTTAAAATACTTTACAGCTGATTTTCAGGCAGACTTTCTGTTGTTCTTTAAATGAGAAGCTTTTAGGTTTTATGGGTTGTGTTGAGGTCAGGAGTGTCGGAATTAGGGTTGGAAGTGGTAGGGAACTAGACTATGTTGAGTTGAAAGATCCTGTTTTGACAGCAAGATGTCTCTTTCCTACTGACATTTCTCTGCCTTCATCTCTAGCTTTCAGTAGTCTTTCATGCAGTTGACCGTTCATTCCTACAGCATTTTCTCTGAGACCTTATTCTCCTGTTCCTCCTCCTCTCCTATTCTTGACCTCAGTCTATTCTGCTGACCAGTTTTCCTTTTCCCAACCTCTGCTTCCCCACAGCTTAATCCTGGGGTCTCTCCTTTATCTAGATTATTTTCCTAATTGATATCGTGCAGACCCATGGCATTAAAATATTTTCTGTGCAGAAAAATCTCAAATTTATATCTCCAGGTGAGAACTTTTCACAGAGATCCAGACTCATCTACCTCATTTTCTCCCTTTTTCTTTTAATTTGAAAATTTAAGTAAACTTTGCATACAGTAAGGTATACAAATCTTAAACATACAACTCAATGAATTTTACATTTGTATACAACCACCAAAAGATCTAGATATAAGGCATTTCTATCACTGTAGAAAGCTTCATGTAGCCTGTCCTTAAGTACTCTTCTTAAGAGTTCTTTACTGTTCTTACTGCTATTTTACCTGTTCTTGAACTTCACATGAATGGAACCATGCGGTGTATCTTTTACTCTTTTTCATTCAATGAAATTTTTGAAAATTTGTATGTGTTGTTCTGTATATCAGTAATGCATGCTTTTTGTTTCTTTAAAGTGGTCTCCATGTCCAGCGTGGGACTCAACACAGGGCCCAAACTCATGACCCTGAGATCAAGACCTGAAGTGATATTGAGTTGGATACTTAATTGACTGAGTCACCTAGGTGCCCCAGTAATTCTTTTTTATTGCTGCATAGTATTCTACCATGTGACTGTTTCAGTTTATTTTCCAGTTGTTAGATATGCCCCCCAGCTTTTTATTATCATGAATAGAGTTGCAATTTTGTACATTTTTGTGTGTATGTAATGTACTTATTTCTCTTTATCCTACCATGTGCTTAGAAGATCTGACTGAATGGCTTATATAATACAGCACTCTGAGAAACAGTGACTTTGACTCTGTTTTCCTCCAAGTTCTTCAATCCAGTAACAGTTTTGAAAAACTGCCACCTAAAATGAAGGGGTGCAAATATGTGAAGAAAACTGAAATCATCAGCAATAAAGAACTTGATAGGATGTTTAAATTTTCCAGCCCTAAGCAAATTTTCAAGAGGTCTTGTTTGTCCAATTTTATTGACTCCCTATCCCTGTGATTTTCTTTATTCAGGGTACTTACAAATCATGAGCAACTTCTGGAACGGAGCAAGAGACGTGTGTACACAAACATTGGTTCTGTTGATGCAGCAGCATGTGCAGTGGCTGAGATGCTCTCAAGCCACAGACTCAGTGCCTTTTTTTTTTTTTTTTTAATTATTTCAGCCCTTCTCCAAATGATGTCACTCTTCTCCCTAACCACTTGCCGCTCAGAGTGTGGTCCTCACACCACAGATCATCAGTGTCATCTGGGAGCGCTATTCATTCCATGTTGTCATGTAATGAATTATCCCACTATTTCCCAGTATAAAATGGCATCTGTGGTACTATGTCACTGTTTCTGAAGGGCAGGATTCTGGTCACGGCTTCACTGGGTCCTCTCCTTTGTAACATCTCACAAGGCCTCAGTCAAGGTGTCAGCCTTAGGTCTGTGATGTTGTCTGAAGGCGTGACTACAATCAGTTATGAGAACAGCCTGGTCCAATGGGAAGAGTGTTAAATTATTTACCTGAGTGATTACCACAGAGGCTGGCACCCTAATCTAGGCCATCATCTCTCAACAGCTTCCAGCGTCCTCTTTTTCCTGATGATGGTCTACTTTCCCACAGTGATCAGAATAATCCTTTACAAAACCTGAAGATCTGAGCACATCATATCCACATAAAACTGTCCCAAGACTTTGCACTATCTAGAATAAACTAAGTTGCTATAGGACTTATAAAGTCCTGTATGATCTAGCTTCTACTTGTACTCCAGCTCAGACTGTTCATGCCCTTGATTGTTACATGCCAGGTATACTGGCCTTCTCTGGGGTCCTAGAATGTGCCCAGCTCAGTTACTGCCTGGGGGGCTGTGCAGCTGCTCTTTTTTCTGTCCCCATCTCTTCTAGTAGTGGATCTTCCTCATTCAGATTCTGGGAGGGCAAGTAAGCTCCGTTCTTTTTTTTTTTTTTT
Source organism: Lontra canadensis (assembly GCF_010015895.1). Classification (NCBI taxonomy): domain Eukaryota; kingdom Metazoa; phylum Chordata; class Mammalia; order Carnivora; family Mustelidae; genus Lontra; species Lontra canadensis. The sequence continues at coordinate 10,715,442 of NW_022631044.1, read as the reverse complement.
TAAGATTTTATTTATTTATTTGACAGAGATCACACGTAGGCAGAGAGACAGGCAGAGGGAGAGGGAGGGAAGCAGGCTCCCCGCTGAGCAGAGAGCCCGATGCGGAGCTCTATCCCAGGACCCTGGGATCATGACCTGAGCCGAAGGCAGAGGCTTTAACCCACTGAGCCACCCAGGTGCCCCTAGGAAGCTCCATTCTTAATCTGTATCATTTTATTTTCTTTATAGTATTACCCAAGATCTGAAATTCATGTTTATTGTTTATAGGATGTTACAAATGGGTTCTGACTTGGAATTTCAGCAGAGACTAAGGGAAATCTGATGTGGGAGATAACAAGTATTCCTAGGACCCCCCCACACAAGTAAGAGATGGAGAAGCTGGCCCTTTCTGCATCAGCAGTCACCCACCTTTAACCTATAAACGAGTTCCGAATGATTCGGAGGGAGGATTTCCCAGGACACAGTTATCAGTATGTTCCGCATTTATGCCTCTCTTGTGGTGGGGAGGGAGGCACTAACCCCTCTTTGAAGGATACTTCTTTATTTTTTTTAAGATTTTATTTGTTTATTTTAAAAATAGCACAAGCAGGGGGAGGGGCAGAGGGAGAGGAAGAGAACCTCAGGCGGACTCTGGGCTGAGCACAGAGGCCAATTGTGGGGCTTGATCTCACAACCCTGAGATCGTGTTCTGAGCTGAAACCAAGAATCAGACACTCAACCGAATGAGCCACCTGACTGAGTCATGAGAAGTGGGTGGGTATCAGGGAAGGCTGCTTGGAGAACACGAGATGAATGATGAGATCCGATTGGGAGTTCAGGCTTGAAAAACCAGAGTATAGAAATGTGTGCAGTGAGAGGACAGTGCAGCAATGCAGAGAAAGCTAAGCAGCACAATGAAAAACAAAGCTGGTGAAAGGAGACTCCAAAGGCGGAGACTAGAACTTTTTTTTTTTTTCTTAAAGAAAAAAGCCCGAGACTAGAACTTAGTTCGTAGGAGGCTTATGTAGCAGGTGATGGGGAGCCACTGAAGGGTTTAGACCAAGACTGGCAATACAAGAATTGTATTTGACCAAGGAACTTTGATGGTAAATGGTGAGTTGGAAAGAAGCAAATTCAGAAGCAAGACCAGCCAGGCCGCTCCCGTGATCGTCTAGGCAGGGTTAATGACATCCTGGTAGACCTGGGGGCAGAGATAGAAAGGAGGAATGGTTTGGAGAAAGATGAGTTTGTCATTCAGCTGGATTTGGTCATTGATTAGATGGGGAGAGAAGGAGGAGTCTGTGCTAACTTGGAGATTTCTGACTCAGGAGACTGAGGACTGAGTGGATAATGAAACTCTGAACTCAGGGGCAAGACATGCTTGTTAGATAAGACAGAGTTTAGTTTTGGACTATTTGGGAACATTTTAGCACTTTTCAAAAATATTTTCTTATTCATTTGTGAGAGCATGAGCCAGGGGAAGAGTCAGAGGGAGAGGGAGAAGCAGACTCCCCCCTGAGCAGGGAGCCCAATGCCCGGCTCAGTGCCATGACTCTGGGATGGTGACCTGAGCCAAAGGCAGATGCTTAACCATCTGAGGTACCCAGGCACCCCCATTTTAGCATTTACTATCCTTTTCCTTTATTTTTCACCATTGCATCCACCTCCTTTTAGGTAAATTTTTATATAGTATATTAATCCTCTAGTGAAACATCTGCACAGTTTCCACAAGTCAAGGCATGACTATACCCGTAGTCCTTCTTTGTTGCTAGCTCCAACATTAGTTTTTATATTCCCCGACTTTCTTCATCTATTCCTTTTTTTTTTTTAAGATTTTATTTATTTATTTATTTATTTGAGAGAGAGAGAGAGCGCGCGCAAGTAGGGAGAGGGGCAGAGGGACAGGAGAGAGAGAATCCCAATCCTATTGGCATAGAGAATCCTATGCCAAGCCTGGAGCCTGACATGGGACTTGATCCCATGATCCTGAGATCATGACCCGAGCCTAAATCAAGAGTCAGACGCTCAACTAAGCCACCTAGGTGGCCCTTTTTTCATCTTTTGAAAATAAAAGTGAAAATTAATTTTTTTTAAATTTTCTTTTCTTTTTTTCTTTTAAGATTTATTTATTTGACAGAGGTCATAAGTGGGGAGAGAGGCAGGTAGAGAGGGGGAAGCAGGCTCCTCACTGAACAGAGAGCCCGATGTGGGGCTCAATCCCAGGACCCTGAGATCATGACCCGAGCCAAAGGCAGAGGTTTAACCCACTGAGCCACCCAGGCACCCTGAATATTTTATTTTTTTTTAAGACAATGTGGAACCTAATGTGAGACTTGAACTCATGACCCTGATATCAAGACTTAAGCTGAGATCAAGAGTTAGATGCTTAACTGATTGAGCCCCCCAGGTGCCCCACTCCATTTGTTCTTGTAAGTAGATTGAGCTGGAATAGAGCAATGTTACTTACAAAATCTTTTTATTCTCTGCAAGAAATGAGTCCTTCTCAGACAGGACTTGTCTTGGTCAAAATGACCAAGTCAGTTGTAGACATCTTTGGAGCATCCATGTCCCAGAGAGCAAATAAATGTCAATCTTCTATTTTTCCTTAAAGATTTTTATTTATGTATTTGTCTGAGAAAGAGAGAGGGAGCACAAGCAGGGGAAAGGGGCAGAAGGAGAAGCAGACTCCCCACTGAGCAAGGAACCCAATGTGGGGCTTGATCCCAGGACCTTGGGATCATGACCCGAACCAAAGGCACACACATAACTGACTGAACCACACAGGTGTCCCAGGTGTGAGTCTACTAAACAGTCCTCTTCCTTAACTGACAATGATCCAGTGAACTTGAAGGGGTCCATAGCAAAAGGGATACTGAGGAAGGAATCAGAGTGAGAAGAAAAAATACAGCATAATTTCACAGTTGGTCCCACCCCTGGAAACAACCACTGTGAATGTGATAAATTATAAAGATAAGGAAATCAGTCCACCCATAAGCCAAAAAAAACAAAGAAACTCTTGTCACATATTTAGTTAAAAATTTTAAGTGTTCTTAGTGTATTACTCCTTTGAGCAAACATGATCCCTGTACAAATCTTCAATGTCATACTTCCCTTTGTCTGGATAAATACTATCAGTTTCCTTCTTTTCTTTTCTTTTTTTTAATTTTTTCAGTGTTCCAAAATTTATTGTTTATGTACCACAGCCAGGCTCACCTAACCCCCATCCCCCTCCCCCACCAAACCCTCAGTTTGTTCCTCAGAGTCCACAGTCTCTCATGGTTTGTCTTCCCCTTCCATTCCCCCCAACTCACTTCTCCTCTCTATCTCCTAATGTCTTGTGTGTTATACCTTATGCTCCACAAGTAAGTGAAACCATATGATAATTGAGTCTCTCTGCTTGACTTATTTCACTCAGCATAATCTCTTCCAGTCCCGTCCAAGTTGATGCAAAAGTTGGGTATTCATCCTTTCTGATGGAGGCATAATACTCCACTGTATATATGGACCATATCTTCTTTATCCATTTGTCCATTGAAGGGCATCTTGATTCTTTCCACAGTTTGGCAACTGTGGCCATTGCTGCTATGTGAGTTCCCTTCTTTTCAAATATATGTATTTGATCTCCCTTCAAATATATTTTATTAGAATCCTCTTTTCAAGTAGCTTTCTATAAATTTTGCTTACTTTTGATAAGGTCCACCTCCCCCACCTCTGCTAAGCCTCAGGATATGATATATTCCCTTTCTGACTGCCAAGAGACTCCCTCCACCCTTGTTCCCAAGGCAGATCTTTTTTTTTTTTAATTTTTAAAGAAGATTTTATTTATTTATTTGACAGATAGAGATCACAAATAGGCAGAGAGGCAGGCAGAGAGAGAGGAGGAAGCAGGCCCCCTGCCGAGCAGAGAGCCATGCGGGGCTCCATCCCAGGACCCTGAGATCATGACCTGAGCTGAAGGCAGAGGCTTCAACCCACTGAGCCACCCAGACGCCCCCCGCCCAGGCAGATCTTAAAGGGGATAAGAGCCATATACTCATGCATATACTCAGATGTATAAGCAAGCCTATAATTCTGATATGTTAAGAAGTGGGTTTTGATAGTTATTACCTTTTATGATTCCCTGAGTTGTGTTAAATCAGCTAAGGCATTGTTCCATTCCACTTGGTAGAAGAGGCTGGCACTGTAGTGTGAGTGTTTGTGTCCATCCAAAATTCATATGTTAAAATCCTAACCGCTGGGGTATGCTCTTAAGAGGTGGAGCCTGTGGGTGATTAGGTGAGGTGGTCAGAGCTCTCATGAATAGGAAGCCAAAGAGGGCTGCCCTTAAAAAAGAAGCCCAAGAGGCTCTCCCTCTCTCCTTCTGTTGTGTGAGAGCATAGCAAAATGATAGCTGTCTATGAACCAGGAAGAGGGCCCTCACCAGACATTCAGTCTGCAGGTACCATGATCTGGGACTTCTAGAACTATGAGCAATAAGTGTCTATTGTTTATAAGATACGATATTTCTGTTAAAGCATCCCAAACAGATGAAGACCGCTGGGATCACTCATTTGAGCTGGAATTTCTAAGATGGCCTTATTCACATGTTTAGTGCCTCACGGGAGCTGGACCTTTCTTGCTGCAAGGTGAGGCTCCTTCCCTGGTGCTGCAGGCTTCAAGAGCGGAGAAGCAGAGGGCAACAGGCCTCTAAAGGGCTAGGCCACAACTGGCACAGCATTTCTTCTGTTACATCCTATTGGTCGAGTAAGTCACTGACCAGCTAAGTTTCAAGGGCAGGAGTGGCATGACTGTACATAATCTACCACAGTAAGAAAAGTGGGGGAGGCAGATTTTTGCTTTCAAAATTTAGTTGAGGTATTTGCCTTTAAAGATGAACAAAATGCCATTTAAGAAACTACTAACCTTGGGGAAAATAAGGGTAAAGAGATTCAAAATAATTTTTTGAGTAATTTTATACCTGAGAGGAAAGAAATTGCTGACCGGCCATCTTAAGGTGGAGGAGAGAAAAGAGAGGGAGGGTTATAATTTCTGAAAGAAAGGTTTAGCAACGCATTTCTCTTGAACACACAGAGAAGGGAGAGTGTTTCTCATCTGAGTACTTACTAAGGAATGGAATTCAAATTCTGGCAAACATTGTCCTCAGTGTGTTGGCTCCCCTGCCTCTCCCTCCAGCACAGGGAGGGTGGGAGTCCAAGAAGCTGTGATCACACCCTTTCCTGTCCAAATCAAGTCCCCAAACAGCTCTGTGTAAGGCATTATTGAAGGCTTGGGGGTAACTAGAGAGAATGACATATGGTGGGGGGAACCTCAAACTGGATGCTACGTGTGATGGGTACCCAAGCCCAAGGAAAAGAAAAAAAATAAAAACAACCCTTCTACAGGGGTCCTGATATTTCTTGTCTCAAAATCTACCTTCTAGGGGCGCCTGGGTGGCTCAGTGGGTTAAGCCGCTGCCTTCGGCTTGGGTCATGATCTCAGGGTCCTGGGATCGAGCCCCGCATCGGGCTCTCTGCTCAGCAGGGAGCCTGCTTCTTCCTCTCTCTCTGCCTGCCTCTCTGCCTGCTTGTAATCTCTCTCTGTCAAATAAATAAATAAAATTTAAAAAAAAAAAAAATCTACCTTCTACTCCCTTCTCTCCAAGAAAGCACTCCTTTTTTCATCCTTCCCAGTGGGTATCTTCACACATAAACACACACTCACACACACACACACACATACACATACACCCCTAGCTGTCTCCATGTCGGTAAGAAATGGAGCCTTCACAAACAATGAGCTTGATGCTCTCAGCTACTCAGAGAACCAGAGGTGTTAAATTACCACCTGCTTTTGCCCAATTAAACCCAATTCTGTTTTTAAAGTTTAAAAAAATTTTTAAGTAATCTCTACACCAAACATGGGGCACAGACTTACAACCCTTTGATCAAGAGTCACACGCTTCACTCACTGAGCCAACCACGTGCCCCCATATTAAATTCTTAATAGCAATAACAACAAAATTATTGAGCACTTGCTATGTGTCAGATGCCACTCCAAGCATATAAATATTAGTGCATTTAAATCTCACAACAGTCCTATGGGAACAGTTATTATCCCCATCCTTGATGTGAGGGCAGTGAAGCACAGAGAGGTTAGGTAACTTATCCAAGGTCACACAGTAACACTCAGAAAAGGTACTGTGTGCCTTTTTCCCTGTAGAAAAGCAGGGATTCACAACCCGGTAATTCCCAGAGCTCACACTCCTGAACCTGAACAGTGCAGCCTCTCTTTTGTATGGCTTCCTCTCCTACCACCTTCTCCGTAAGGAAGCCAGCAGTGGACAAATTCATTTTTCTATAAGGGTCAGCCCCTGGACATGTAACCACTATTTCTTCTAGTTGGACATGTGTAAAAAGGAAGGGTAACTTTGTTAACAGTGGCTATTTCTGGATGCTAGAATAAAGGACAATATTTTTACCTTTTTAAAATACATATTTTTTTGGTAACTGATACATATTTCCTTGGTAATTTTTTTAGAAGGTGCCCCCCCATCTTTCTTGCTGTATTCAGCCCCCTAACGTCCTGGGAATAACATGAGCATTGATGGGCTTTATATATAACTTGAAAACATTGCTTCAGATACAAAATCTATACATAACATTCAGTTTTGGTGTTTTTTTTTTTTAAAGATTCTAATTTATTTGACAGGCAGAGATCACAAGTAGGCAGAGAGGCAGGCAGAGAGAAGTGGGGGGAAGCAGGCTCCCCACTGAGCAGAGAGCCCAATGTGGGGCTCGATGTGGGGCTCGATCCTAGGACCCTGAGATCATGACCTGAACTGAAGGCAGAGGCTTAACCCACTGAGCCACCCAGGTGCCCCCACAACATTCAGTTTTACTGGACACCCTTGTGTAGAACAAAAATGTCTCTCCTCCAGCTTTAAGTATGGCACCTGAATCTGTATTAATCAAGGACAAATTTCTTCAGGGGGAATGAGTGTGATTTTCTCTGGGACAGGAAGTCATTTCACCAATATGTAGGAGTGTGAAGGTCTCAGGGCCATAGGTACATCGTGTCATGGTTTCCATAGTCCTAGGTGCTTTGATAATGCTTCCCACAGCCCTCGCATGTGACAGAGCTCAATTTCACAGCTGCGTGGGGATCCTATGAAAGTATCTATGAAAGGTTCCTTGAGAACTAAAAAAAGAAAGATGAAACAAACCTTTAGTCCTTCCATCTATCTTAGCACCTGTGAGGCTAGGATGGCCTCACTTGTCCAAAGTAAAGCATGTGCAACTGATTCCTGGAAATAGGGGCCCATGGACTTGATGGCCAAGTGGTTGGGCTTTCTAATGGGGCAGCCCAGAAGAAGGATCTAAAGGTTAATTTTCACGAAGGCAGGTTTAGGTCACTGGATGAAGTGGTTTAGAGTCTAGGCCCTCAGGTCAGAGTTGGAAGTGGTGTGCCTTCCTAATACTAAGTAGGAGATAGTGGTCGGGTTGCCCCATACTAGGTCCCGCCAGGGATCCCAGGAAGAAAGCTATAACAAGTTGTGGACATTCTCCTTAGGGGCAGGTGTTAAGGGTAGATTAAGTTGTCATTTGGGGATAGCTCTTAATTCTGCCAAGAGTGAAAAAACTAAAACTTACCCATATTCCTTTGACCTATGTTCTGGGCCCCGGGAAACCCATCATTATATATAATACCCAGTGCTTATTACATCACATGACTTCCTTAATGCCCATACCCCAGTTATCCCATCCCTCCACCCACCACCCCTCAGCAACCCTCCATTTGTTCTGTATAGTTAAGAGTCACTTATGGGGCGCCTGGGTGGCTCAGTGGGTTAAGCCGCTGCCTTCGGCTCAGGTCATGATCTCAGGGTCCTGGGATCGAGTCCCACGTCGGGCTCTCTGCTCAGCAGGGAGCCTGTTTCCCTCTCTCTCTCTCTCTGCCTGCCTCTCCATCTACTTGTGATCTCTCTCTGTCAAATAAATAAATAAAATCTTTAAAAAAAAAATTAAAAAAAAAAAAGAGTCACTTACGGTTTGTCTCCCTCTCTGTTTTCATCTTATTTTTTCTTTGCTTCCCCTATGTTTGTCTGTTTTGTTTCTTAAATTCCACATATGAGTGAAATCATATGGTATTTTTCTTCCTCTGACTGACCTATTTCTCTTAATACCCTCTAGCTCCATTAGTTATCCTAACATATTAAAGGCACCTCCAAGAAGAACATAACTGACTTTAATACATAAAGTCACATTTATAAGAACACCAGTTCTTGAAGTACCTTATTGAATTTTACAATAAATAAGAGCCATGGTGAGTCACATACTGAAAGGATCCACTTGTGATGTTGACAGGGAAAAGGGACCCACCCAGAGAGAACCACTTTGAAACCGGCTATTTGCTATATAGAGTTTTGTTGGTCCTCCCTCCACATGTTCCCTCACCCAAGCTGTGTTCTTGGTTCTGTTATGTGAAGTCAGTCTGGTGTGGCCACAGAAGGAAACACAGAGAGGAAAACAAAGTTTATTATACTCACAAGTCCTAGAGACTTGGAAGGCAGAGCACAGCAGGGCCACATGGGACAGCACCAGTTCTGGGCAAGAGTGAGCAGAGAGCTGTGACCACAGCCATTATTCAAGAGTCTGAAGGAGAAACAAGGCAAGGCAGAGCAAACAGTTTAGGATTGGCTAATTTGAATAAGTTCTCTGGGCTCTAAGCTACAGGGCTGGTCTCTCATTGCCTAGTGTCTGGCCCTGGGATGGTTAAGGCAGAGGAATATTGCCTTTTGGGGTGCACGGGCCAGATAGAGGACGTATGGCTCTGGATTGGTTAGTTTGTGAATCAAAGGCAAGCTGTCAGCTGAGCATGCTATCTCCAAAAATTGCCTAGCCCCAGGATGGGTAGTCTCCCCAGCCAGAAAGATTGTTAAGATATCAAAACATTATAGTATACAGAAAATTTTAAATATAATCAACACAGACTATTGCTACATAACAAATGATCCCAAATTTAGCAGCTTAACATAAGCATTGTCTTGTAGTTTCTGAGAGTCAGGATTTCAGGAATGGTTTAGCTTGGAGATTCTGGGTCAGGGTCTGTCTTGAGTTCGCAGTCAAGGTGTTGGTCTACAGTAATCTGAATAGTCAGTTGGAGGAAGATCAGTTTCTAAGCCTACTCACAGGATTATCAGCAAGAAGTTTTATTTCCTTGCTAATGATTGAACGCATTATTCAGTTCCTTATCACATGCCCCCATCCATAGGCTGATTCAGTATCCTCACCACATGGCAGCAGGCTTCCCCCAAAGTAGGTGAGCCAAGAGAAAAGGCAAAGAGGAAGTCATAATGCATTTTATCACCTATTTTCAAAACTCACAGGTCCTCACTTCTGGCGCATTTTATTTGCTGAAAGTGATTTACTAAGCTACATCCACATTCAAGGAGAAGGAAGGAGTATCAAAGAAGTAAAAACAAAGTCCAAGACCAACTTGATCTCCACAAAATCAGCCCAAGAGCAGTTTAATGAGAGCCACACTGTCCAAGTTTGCCCCAGATCCAATGATTCGGTCTTTTGAAGACCCTGAATTTTGGACCATGAACTTTTTCCATTTGTGGATCAGAGATGTAGGATTTGGGCGTGAATCGAGATGAATCTGGTTTGGGGTCTGCACAAAGTAGAGGCTCCCAAGTAACCCAGGATAAAGTTTCAGAAAGCTGTGCTTTAAAGGCTAGGGGTACTATGAAAGGGCATCTAGATGGGCTGGGACATGAGGGATTAGGGTGCTATCAACCCCTCATTTGTAGAGTGGGCTTTCTCCTTAGAGCTACCCCTATAGACTGGCTGTGCTGTTTATCAGACATTACCAAACAGCACTGTACATAAAGGAAAAATATAAATGAGACAAAGAGGAGGAAAAGGATTTTAACTGTTTGAGTAAATCAACAATGGAAAGGTAGAAGATGTGGAATTAAAAAACGTGTGTGCCTTTACTTTAAAGAAAATTCGGAATAAAAAACATGTCTGCTCAAATTCCAGTAGTGGATCATCCTAAAATATACCTGATCAGTGCTCCCAAAAACTGTTAAGGTCATCAAAAACAACAAAAGTCTGAGAAACTGTCACAGCCATGAGGAGTCTAAGGAAACACGACAACTAACTGTAATGTAGTATCCTAGATGGAATCCTGGACTAGAAAAAGACATTAGATAAAAACTAGGAAAAACTAAGATGATTAAAAACTAGGGAAATCTGAGTAAACTATAGGCTTTAGTTCATAATAATGCATATAGTAGTTCATTAATAGTTACAAATGTGGGGTGCCTGGGTGGCTTAGCAGGTTGAACCTCTGCCTTCGGCTCAGGTCAAGATCTCAGGATCCTGGGATCAAGCCCCGCATCAGGCTCTCTGCTCAGCAGGGAGCCTGCTTCCCCCACCCCTCCCTGCCTGTCTCTCTGCCTACCTGTGATTTCTCTCTGTCAAATAAATAAATAAAATCTTAAAAAAAATAGTTACAAATGTACCATACCAATGTAACATGTTAATAATAAACTGAGTATGAGTTGTATGAGAACTTTCTGTACTACCTTCTCAATTTTTCTGTAAATCTAAAAAATGTTGTAAGAAAGTCTACTAGAACCAATATGTGTTTTTGCCCAATACTGACTAAAATCTTACAGAGGGGAAAACGTCTCTCTGAGCATTTGCTTATCAGTGATGTGCCATGAATATTTTTACTTAGAGCTTAAAAAGGTAACAGAAAAATTAAAAGTGATTTGTCAAGTTTAGGTAAGTTCCTAATAAATTAGATTGCTAAATGGAAGAGTTGTGATTCTGGGGTTTCTTTTAATTCAAATATAGAGTATTACCTAAAGACTCTTGTGATCAAGAAAGACTTGATATCTACAAGAAAAACTTTGCTTAAGAAAATTGTTTAGAATCAGAAAAAAATTGCTTTTATGAGAAATTGTGCGTATTTATAAAACATGTTTCTTAAAATTTAAGTCACATCACCAATGGATGTTTTTTCCCAACTTTTTTCCCCTTCCCAAAAGCAAGAGAGCCAACAAACAAAACTACTGGGATTTACAGATGATTAGGATTCCATTTTACAAGTTAATAAGACAAATTATTAAAAAATCAAAGTGGGGTTTTTTTTTTTAAAGATTTTACTTATTTATTTGACAGAGATCTCAAGTAGGCAGAGAGGCAGGCAGAGAGAGAGAGAGAGCAGAGTAAGCAGGCTCCCTGCTGAGCAGAGAGCCAATGCATGGCTCCAGCCCAGGACCCAGGGATCATGACCTGAGCCGAAGACAGAGGCTTTAACCCACTGAGCCACCCAAGCGCCCCCCAAAATCACAGTGTTTTTAACAGTTTTCTGAACCTAAAGCAGAACATTGCTTTTGCCTTAATTGAGCTAATAGAAGACTGAAACTAAGCAATTAAAGATACTAAAAAGGAATAAATAGAAGTTAAAAGCAATAGATCAAAATTAAGATATTTGGAGCCCAAAAACAGTGAAACAAAGTCGATGAGATTTGTTTTTAAAGATTTTATTTATTTATTTGACAGAGAGAGATATAGCAAGAGAGGGAACACAAGCATGGGGAGTGGGAGAAGGAGAAGTAGGCTCCCTAACTGAGCAGGGAGCCCGATGCAGGGCTTGATCCCAAGACCCTCAGATCACCACCTGAGCCAAAGGCAGACGATTAACGATAGAGCACCCAGGTGCCTAAAGTGGATGAGATTTAAAATAAAAGATAGAACCAGGAGCCAATAAACTTCTGAAAATAAAAGTGAAGGTTAATATTTTAATATGAGAGTTTAATTTATATATTTATATATCAAAATGACCATCAGTGCTATTTATTAAAAGCACTAAGTTGTCCAACAATAAGAAAACAATTGTAATGTTTCTATAAACTGGAAAAATGTGTAGGTATTTTAAAAAATCATATTTTGGGGGCACCTGGGTGGCCCAGTCGGTTAAGTGTCTGCCTTCAGCTCAGGTCATAATCTCAGGGTCCTGGTATAGAGTCCCACACTGGGCTTCTTGCTCAGCAGGGAGCCTGCTTCTCCCTCTGCCCCTCCCTCACTCATGCTCTTTCAGTCACTCTTTCTCTCAAATAAATGAATAAAATCTTAGAAAAAAAATCCACCACATCCAGTGTTTTTTTAAAAAGTCATCTTTTGATGATTACTGAAAGACATTGGGGAAAATGTTTATAATAAAAATGGTAAGTTTAATAAAGTATATATATAACGATTTAATTTTTTCTTTTTTTTAAGATTTATTTATTTGTTTTGAGAGAGAGTGAACGGGGTGGAGGGATGGACAACGGTAGAGGGAAGGAGAGAATCTCAAGCAGACTCCCCGCTGAGCATGAAGACCCCCACCTCCAACCCTGAGACTCTGAGATTATGATGTGAGCCAAAACCAAGAATGGGTTGCTTAACTGAGTCACTCAGGCACCCCATGATTCTATTTTCTTTTAAAGTTATAAAAATATATACATGTTTCTTCACATGAATGAAATAATGAAACCTGCTACAACATGGATGAGGCAAAATTATGCTAAGTTGGAAGAAATCAGATAAAAAGATTGTATGATTCCATTTATATGAAATGTTGAGAGTAAGCAAATCAATAGAAACAGAAAATAGATTAGGGCTTTCTGCCTGACTCAATCAGTAGAGCATGCAGCTCTTAAGCTCAGAGTTGTAAATTCAAGCCCTGTATTGGGTGTGGAGATCATTTAAAAATAAAATCTTAAAAAACAATAGATAAGTGGTTGCCAGGGACTGGGGAGAGGGCACTACTAATGGGTAAGGAGTTTCCTTGGGCAGTGATAAAAATGTTCTAAAATTATATTGAGAGGGTAGTACAACCATCAGTATATATAATATAAAATATCAATATATTTCAAAAGTTTTCATTTCTAGATGTTAGAATTATGTAAGATTTTACTTTTCTTCTTTTTTAATTTTCCAGATTTTCTGCAAAGAAAACACATGTTATTTAAAACAAATTGAGGAACACCTGGGTGGCTCAGCTGGTTAAGCATCTGCCTTCGCCTTAGGTCATGATCCCAGGGTCCTAGGCTCAAGCCCCGCCTGGGCTCCTTGCTCAGCGGGGAGTCTGCTTTCCCTCTCCCTTTGCTGCTCCCTCTCCTTGTGTGCATGCTCTCTCTCTTAAATAAATTAATAAAATCTTAGGAAAAAAAATAAAATAGTGTTGTCCAAACAGCACTAATCAAAGTGTGATCTGTGAATAGGTATTTGTCCTTAAATAAAGGACATAAACCTTGTAATGTGCAAAAGGCTTGGTCTGTACAGCCCTGGGGAACACTACTCCTCTGAGGTAGGCTAGAATGACCTCTCATCTCTTCCTTGGGTTGGAATCATAAGGTCAAAGTCTCCCAGGAATAGATGGACCAGGTCAGTTTTAACACATTGCCTGGACATCTCAGAGAGGTATGGAATCAGAGACTAATCTGCTTTTCATAGTCCTTGGAATTTTTTTTTAAAGATTTTATTTATTTGACAAAGAGCACAAGTAGGGGGAGTAACAGGCAGAGGGAGAGGGAGAAGCAGGTTCCCCTCTGAGCAGAGAGCCCGACATGGGCCTTGATCCCAGACACTCAAGTGACTGAGCCACCCAGGTGCCCACATAGTCCTTGGAATTTGATCCTACTAACAAAACATAGCATGGTATCCATAAGGCAGGAGATGCTCAAATACATGTCCAAAACTTTCTCCTCTGCCTGCAGTCCAGGTATGCCCTTCACAGGCAAGAAGATTGAATGGGACCATTGGAATGATGATTCAGGGGTGATTGACCCCTCAACTTGGAGTCTTTCAGCCTCATGAAGCTAGTAGCAGAGCGCATGTGCCCTGGGATGGGTGTGCACACAGGTGTTACAGCTATGGTAGTTGAAGCTAAGAATGTATTTACCCAGTTTGGGGTGGTTATAATGTAATATTAATAGTACAGTGCTTCTGACACTTACTCAAAGATGTTTCAACTCTAGGTGAATATATATTAGCCATAACGTTTTGCTAAATCTTTTGTAGTGAATTTGAGACTCCTCTGTTGAACTGTGGCATTTGGGGATTGATGCCCATTTCCTTTGTGAGAGGAGTGCTTTCCTGGCAGCAACACCCCTGCCAAGGGCCGTGTTTCCTGTTGTATAGCTCAGTGTTACTTGTTTACAGGAGAAACAACTGGGTGATGAATGGATTGCCCAAAAGCCTTATCAAGCTGTAGTGACTTTGTGAGGTTTTATTTTTTTAAAAAAGATGTATTTATTTGAGAGAGAGAGTGGGAGGGGGGGCAGAGGGAGAGGGAGAGAGAGTTCCAAGCAGACTCCCTGCTGAGTGCAGACACAGGGCTCCATCTCACAACCCCAAGATCATGACCTGAACCAAAACCAGGAGTTGTAAAATTAACCAACTGAGCCACCCTGGCGCCCTAACTTTGTGAGGTTTTAAATAGCTTCTGCATGAAAAGGCTAACTGCAGATCATAAATAATGAAGGCTTTTCAGCAGAATAGTGGAAATTTTATGTACTAAAATAGTAGCTATTTATCTTGGTGTTTAATATCATTTTTTCCTTCCTTCCTCTAGTAAAAATTGACAGGTCTTAGCTATTGTTATGGAAGAAAAACTATTTCAATCCAAGAGCTCTGTGCAGTACCACAGCTTCACACTGACAATTGCCAGTATTTTCCCCATGGCCTTCTAAAATCTAAAATAAGACCTCCATGCTGCTCTACCAGCTATGGTAGGGGAAACAGCTACACTCATATGGTGAAAGGAAAAAACGCCTTCATTTCATTTTACTTGTCATTGGAGGCTAGAGGGAACCTATTTAATGTCCAACAAAATCAGGACTTGGTGGACAGAAGCAATGTCTCTTATGTGAAGAATTGAGGAATCTCATTTTAGAAATCAAGGGCTCAGAAAGGGAGGTGGTATGATGTTGGTTACAGAGTGTGTTGGTCAGCAGTCGTGGACTGCAGGAGACATAAACCTCACTCAAACCAACTTAAGCCAGAAAGGAAAGGCATCAGTTCATACAACTTACAGCTTCCAGTCCACAGTGAAAAAAATCAAGATTTTAAGCACGGTTAGATTGAGGAGAGTCATTTGTAATTTGTCTCTCTCTGTATCTCTCAACCTGGCTCTTTTCTTTGCTGGTAGTTTCTGCAAGTATCTTAACATTGAGTTAAGATACTTATTGACTGAGCTGATTAGATCATATGTTGACTCCTGGGAACTGTGGACTGTTCTGACTAGCCAGTCCTGGGTCCTATGTGCTCCCTGGGTTCTCACATTCAGGCAGTTGTGACATGTAAGTCCTCTGAATGTCCTTGTCTTGATCCTGCAATTCAGGAATCATCACCAGATTGCGTGGATCGAGGCTGTAGGGAGGTGGTTGGGGATTCACTTGTACCCTGTGCCCATCTGGACCACAGTTGCCGTAGCCCCTGCCACCAGGAGTGCCCACCCTTTGGCTACTACCCCAAAGGGGCCTGAGAATAGGAGTAGGGGACAGGGCAGAACTGCTCGTCTTGGGAGGAGTTGCTATCTAACCTCCATGTGGCAGATGTGAGGAGCACTAGGAAAGTCCTCCTCGTTCCAAAGGGAACTCCCCATCTGCTGGCTGATGCCTGAAATTCCACCCCGTCTTGCTTTTGCTTTTAGCTCTTGTTAAGATAAAAATATCCTTGAGAGTGGAAAAACTTCAAGTTTCTGTCAGGCATTCTTGGTTCGAAGGGTCAGAAAGCAGGTTTTGATAGCAGGAGAGATAATGTTTAGGGTTCTGGGAGCCTGAGGTCAAGGAATAAATGGGACGAGAGGTGGAAGATGACAGAGAATGTGGGAGGCCCCACCAGACGCCCGCTGGCCCACAGCTGGAGCTGGGCAGGGCATGGGATTGGGATGCAGGGAGGTGACATGGTGTGTCACTGGGCAGAAATGACAGCTTAGAGAAAGCAAGAAGGAAGGAAGCCTAGTGGCTGGTGATGGCCTCGTGGGAGAGGTGTCCAGGAGTGGGGGCTGGGGGAAGGGAGAGGGCGGAGGCAGGCTGGGGCATTCACCGTGGGGAAACAAACTGCAAGAGGATGGAGAGAAATAAGACTTCTGTGTGCTGGTGGTATTCGTTTTCCAGTGGCTGCCACACACCAGGCCTCTACAGAAGGGTTCCCTTTCCTCTGTTCCACAGGTAATTGTTTTAAATTATGATAAAATATATATAATACAAAATTGACCATTTTCACCATTTTTAACTGTGCCGTCTAGTGACTTAAGTGCCTTTACATTGTGGTGCAGCCATCACCAGCATCCATCTCCAGAATTTTCCATCTTCCCAAACTGAAACTGTACCCATTAAACAATAACTCACCATTTCCCCCCTCACCCTAGCACCTGGTAATCATGACTCTACTTTCTGTGTCTCTGAGTTCAACTATTGCAGATACTTGCTAGAAGGGAATCATCAATATGTTTCCTTCACTTAGCATCATGCCCTCCAGGTTCATCTGTGTGTAACATGTATCAGAATTTCATTCCTTTTTAAAGCTGAATAATATATCCCAACTTGGGTTGTTTCTACCTTTTGGCTCTCATGAATAGTGCTACTGTGAACATGGGTGTACAAACATCTGTTCCAGTTCCCGCTTCACTTCTCTTGTGTATATACCCACAACTGAAATTACTAGATCATATGGAACTCAATATTTAATTTTTAAAAATATTTTAAATTTAAATTCAGTTAATTGGCATATAATCTTTATTTGTTTCAGGGGTGCAGGTCTATGATTCATCAGTCTTTTATAATACCCAGTGCTCATTACAACACATAGCCTCCCCAATGTCCATCACCCAGTTACCTCATCCCCCTATCCCTCTCCCCTCCAGGAATCCTCAGTTTGTTTCCTAAGATTAAGAGTCTCTAATGGGTGCCTGGGTGGCTCAGTGGGTTAAAGAGTCTCTTATGATTTGTCTCCCGCTTTGGTTTCATCTTGTTTCATTTTTTCCTTTCCTCTTCCCCTATGATTCTCTGCCTTGTTTCTTAAATTCTACATATCAGTGAAATTATAATTATCTGATTGACTTATTTCACTTAGCATAACACCCTCTAGTTCCATCCACATCATTGCAAATGCCAAGATTTCATTTTTGTTGACTATGTAATATTCCATCACGTGTGCGTGTGTGTACACCACATCTTCTTTATCCATTTATCTGTTGATGGGCATCTGGGCTCTTTCCATAGTTTTTTGCTGCTATAAACATTGGGTTGCTGGTGCCCCTTCAGGTCACATTTGCATCTTTGGGGTAAATACCCAGCAGTGCAATTGCTGGGTCATAGGGAAGCTCTGTTTTCAGTTTTCTAAGGAACTTCCATACTCTTTTCCAGACTGGCTGCACCATTTTACATTCTCACCGATACACAAGGATTCCAATTTCTCCACATTCTAACACTTGTTTTCTTTTTTCTTCCCCCTATATAATGGCATGCTTTTTTGCTACATCCTGCTATGTGTGGCTGTTTCTCAACATGTCTTCCCACAAGACTTTCAGAATCAAGTGATTCCTAGCCAAGAAACAAGCAGAATCATCCCATTCCCCAGTGGACTTGGGTGAAAACTGGTGATAAAATCAGGTACAACTCCAAGAGGACATACTGGAGGAGAACCCAGCTAAGTCTAGAAGGTGTCACACATCATGAGATGACACACCTAGTTGGCACCACATATTTAATTAAGCTGCGTGCAGATCATATGTTCTATCCTGTCACTCTGTAAACATCCTTCCTACTGGACCAATAGACATGTTTTATCAGGGAAATGATTTTTCTGTTACTATGCCTTTGTACCAATATATTGGTTCAGTAATAAGTGTGAAACCTTTCAACTCTAAAAAATAAATAAATAAATAAATAAATAAATAATAAAATAATGGCTTTATTAATGGGTATGAAGTGGTTACCTCATTGTAGTTTTGATTTGCTCCCTAATGGTTAGTGATGATGAGCATCTTTTTATGTGCTTATTATCCATTTGCATATCTTCTTTGGAGAAATGTCTGCATTGCCCATTTTTTAATTCAGTTGTTTTTTGTTGTTGTTGAATTGTAGGAGTTCTTTATTTATTCTGGATATTAATCCATTATCAGATATGTGATTTGCAAATACTTTCTCACGATTGAGTATGATGTAAGCTGTGGGGTTTCTATATATGGCCTTTATTATGTTGGGGTAGTTTCCTTCTATTCCTAGTTTATTTGGTGTTTTTCATCATGAAAAGGATATTATGTCAAATGCCTTTCCTGAATCAGTTGAGATGATCATGTATTTTTCTCTTCATTCTGTTAATGTGGCATATTACACTGATTTTTGTATGTTGAGCCATCCTTGCATTTGTGGAATAAATTCCATTTTGTTATGGTATATAATCCTTTTAATATGCTGCTAAATTCAGTTTGCTAGTGCTTTGTTGAGGATTTTTGCCTCAGTATTCATAAGGGAGATCAGTCGTTTGGGTTTCTTTTTCATGTAGTGTCTTTGGCTTTGGTATCAGGGTAATGCTGGCCTCATAAAATGAGTTATGAAATGTTCCCTTTTCTTCGGTTGTTTGGAAGAGTTTGAAGAAGATTGGTTAGTTCTTCTGTAAACATTCAATAGAATTCCTCAGTGAAACCATCTGGTCCAGAACTTTTTTTTGTTTGGAGGTTTTCATTATTGATTTAATCTCCTCCTTATAATTCTAGTCAGATTTCCTATATCTTCATAATTCTGTCTTGATAGGTTTTGTGTTTCTAGAAAATTTTCCATTTCATCCGAATTACTCAATTTGTCAGTATACTACTGTTCATAGTACTCAGGATATTTTTAATTTCTATAGAATTGGTTGTAATTTCCCACCATGTATAATTTTAGAACACACACCTGTATGCCAAGTGTATTTTGTTAGGCTCTGGAACCCATCTTTGAATATCATGGCATCACAGACTTACAGTCCAGGGCACTTAAAATGTGATTTAAGGACCAAAGTTGGATAGCCTTCCACTTTTCAGAAATAAATAAATACACACACACACATTATATATAGATATATATATATATATTTATGATACTGACTTAAGATATTTGATTTAAGAATTTAAGATATTTAAGAAATTTTCTTTAGGAATTTAAGAATTTCTTTGAAGAATTAAGGAATGAAAATTTTAAAGTATTGATTCCCAAGTCACATTCAGTAAAGGAAAGCCCTTATGATAGTCTTGTCAGTCCTTCCTTGTTGCTAAATCTCTCTGGTCTCAAACTATATCTGATAAATAGCCTTGGAGCTAGGACCAGATAGCAGCGGTGCCCTCCAGTCAGCACTACTCCTGGCAGATATTTCAATTCAGGGTGGGGATGGGGCTCCTTTTCCCTTTCTTTTCAGTATAATATCCACACAGTAGATGACACAAGAGACACTCATCTTAAGGATACAGTTTAATGGGCTTTTACACGTCTAGACCTCTGTAACCAACAGTAGATCTAAAACATTCCCATCTCCCAGAAAAACCCTTTATGTGTACATGAGATGCTGGGAAGATTTGGACTCTCAAAATCTCAGTCTGCCAGCAGTGTCGAGTAAGGAGAGTGAGAGGGACTCTGAGTCTTCATCTGGGCGCCTTGCTGAAGGAGGCATCTGTGGAATCTCACTCTGCTAGGAGTGGCTCAGATGTTCACATGTTCTAAAGAATCAGGCATGGCCTGAGCCCTCTAGCAAGCTCCAGGTGTGCTATCACACATGCCACACACATACACACCACACCTGCTACACACACCATCCTTTCAACATTTATGGGATTTGCAGATCCTGAGTTGGTGGAGTATCCAAAGATTAAAAAAGCCACAGTCCTTGCCCTTTTGAAGGAGAGCCAGTGTTACTACAGCCCAGAGACACCTGGAACTCTTTTTTCAATTTTTTAGATGTGATTGAAAGCAGCTGTCATATTCTTTTGTACCTTTCTTTGCTTCTCAGAAAATCCTAGCTCTTCCCTCCCTCTTCTTGTCATAAGCATCACTCACTCACTCACCTGAAATTAGGTTGGGGGTGGGGTCGTTTTGACCTTGATCATCTTGCTCTGTTCCTGCTTCTTCAGCCATGGCTTCTAGAACTGCCAGTTTGCTTATTTGTCTGGGTAGTGGGTCCAGTGATATGGTATTAGAAGGATACGGGCTATTTAATTTGGAGAGCATCCGTTAGCAGTTAAGTTGATTATTATAGAGAGGGATTTTATAAGAAGGAGGTGGGACTGATTGTTCATTGTCCGTGAAAGAAGCAGTAAAGAAATGCTCAGGTTAAGAAAGGAAAGCTGGTGTTTGGAGAACAGGAAGAAAATCCTTGTCCAAATAGTTCCAGGATGGTGCCACATGGCCTCCACCCCAGCCCTCTGAGAGGAGAGGACCGTGAGACAGCAGCCCAGAGGAGAGTTTCTTAGTTCTCCTACTCCAGCTGACGGGCAGGGTTGTGCTGACACTATGGTCCTTCTAACCAAACCATTCCATGATTCTATGATGTCACTGAAGAGAGAAGAATGGGGAACTGGGTTTGGGTCCAGCTGCTCCAATTCCTCTCCTCTGGATTCTGATAGTTTTTGGGGTGAGGGGAGGTGAGCTGAGTGATCACTCGTGTCCCAGCTCAGTCTCCCCTCTAACCACCTCAGCCCCCACCACATTTATGGAGAGAAATTAGCCAGTGTGAGTCAACTTCATCGAAACAAACACAGCATCTTTTATGAAGCTGATAAAAGACAACAGTGAAAATAGCCTTTTATTCTTCTGTTTCTAGAAAACTTAAAGAACAAGAGAACTACATTCAAACTAAGCTGGAAAAGAATATATGTGCCATCTGTGATTGTGAGAGTGGACGAGTCTTCTAGCTAACCCTATGAGCTTTGAAACCACAGCAATCACTTTCTTCATCCTCCTTCTAATTTGCTTCATTTTCATCCTCCTTTTATTGGTGGTTTTTTTATATAAATGGTATAAATCCATGCTGATAAATTGGGATCAGATTTCAAGTCACACTAGCAAATATATCTAGAAATAATATAAATCAACTTAAAATAGAACAAATAATGCTATAGCTATTTACTTTTTCCATTTCAGAATTTTAGAAATTCTAATTTCCTGTTTAAAAATGAAATTCCATGCCAAGTAAATCAAGACCATTCTTCTCTTTCTGAATTTTTTGCTTATTCGTTTTCAGTTTCCAAACCAAGAGCGATGAAGATACAGAAAAAAGTCCTTGTACAGATGCTAATGGAGGTGAAGATTGTTTAGCTACTAATGCAGCTACTGCAGAGACAGACAATTCAGGAGACCAAGAAAAGTAAGTCTGTATCAGAGAATGTGATAGAAAGCCATTTTGGGGTATGATAATGGTGACTAACATGCACAAATTTTAAAAATCCTGCTGATTACCCAGGCCTGTCCTAACACAAATCATGGACTTGAACGGACCGACGAGGCCTGGCATTCTTGTCCAGAGACGGAGTAAAGAAGAGGTGGTCACACCCTTAGAAAACAAAGAGAACGTAGTAGAGAAAGAGGAGAACAAAACAAAAGAGAAAGAAGAGCCTAAGAATGCTGAAGAAAATGGTGAAGAGGTGATGGCCTTATCTCCCCCCAAGGACAAGGTCGGAATTTGTTTGATTGAAAAGGTGGTAAATTATTTGGCTAGGTACAGTGAGATGGTCTTGCCTGAATCTTAAGTCTGTACCTGGAAGGAGCACAATGTCTGTAGTCCTCTAAACCATTCTTCTTAGTTCATCAATCCATGTTATTAAACCAGTCATGTACACCAGACCCAGACACTTGCTCATTTTTCACACTTACACTTGTGGTGTTCTTAATAACTCCCCTTCATTTTGCTTTTCTCAGAACCCTAGGATCTTAGAGCTGGCGGAATCCTTGGAGATCATCTAGAGATCCAGCCCTCTCATGTTAGAAATGAGAAAATTAGATGACTTGTTCAGGGTCATTCCTCCACCGCTGCCAAGCTCAGGACCAGAGCCCATGCCCCTGTTCTGGTTCCAGGCTGTTCAACAGCACACAAACAGGCTTTCTTGAGCTCCCTGTCGGAACTCTCTGATAGGAACAGTTCGCATCTTCCCTCAACACAAGGCCCATGCCCAAAGGCATGACGATGGCTTGGGGGACTCTTTTCTAACCACAGAGATATGAAAATTAGATCATGATGGATTATCACTGCTTTCCTGTATCATTTAGAAATACTTTTGTTTCTCAACTAGCAATGTTTCTTTTTTTTATGCTTCTTTTATTTATTTTTATTTTTTTAAATTTTTATTCACAGAACTCACCATAGCACATAACCTCCTCACTAACAATGCTTCTGTATTTAATTTAAAATATAAACTAAGTTAAAAATATAACATTTTTTAAAGCAGGACTTCTTGCCTTCATAAATTGATCTTTTGTACTGTTTGTTCCATTCTCTTGCAGGACGAAGATTTGCAAAAACCACCCATACCTCTCAGTACAACTCCCTCAGGTGTTGAAAACCCCAAGAGACCTTTAAAAGGAGTGACATTTTCTAGGGAGGTAATTGTTGTGGACCTTGGGAAGGAATACCCCACACCTCGAAGCTATACTCGAGAACATAAAGAAAGAAAATGAGCTCAAAAAAGGCTGAGAGTGAAAGAAATGTAAGCTTAGACTCCCAGTGAAATGACTGGGGGTACAAGATCATGTTGAAACAGCAAAATACGGGGAATTAAGCACATACAAATAGTATTTTACCTTTGTGCAGAAAGAAGTGGGCTACATGCAAAGTTCTGTAAGTAAAATACCCAGAGCTTGAATATAGTGTTTTTAAAATTCAAATCTGAGTTCAAGAAATTGATTGTATTAAGTGTCCTTAAAACACTATCTACTCAAACACTGTTCTAACATGTGAATAAAGTTATTTGTGTTTGCGCAGATGTCTATTAGGTAAATCATATTTAAGGGGAACTTTGGAGAAAACACCTGTTTCTTTTAATTTGTGGTTTTTAAAATTTAAATTCAATTAATTAACATATAATGTTTTATTAGTTTCAGAGGTAGAGGTCAGGGATTCATTAGTTGCGTATAATACCCTGTGCTCATTACATCACCTGGTTATCCCATCCTCCCACCCAACCGCCTCCAGCAACTCTGTTTGTTTCCTATGAAAAAGGGTCTCTTACAGTTTGTCTCTCTCTCTGATTTTGTCCTGTTTTATTTTTTCTCCCTTCCCTATCATCCTGTTTTGTTTCTCAAATTCCACATGTGAGTGAAATCATATGATAATTGGCTTTCTCTGACTGATTTATTTCACTTAGCATAATACCCTCTAGTTCCATCAATGTCATTGCAAATGGCAAGATTTCATTTTTGATGGCTACATAGTATTCCATAGTGTGTGTGTGTGTGTGTGTGTGTGTGTGTGTGTATGTGTATACACACACCACATCTTCTTTATCCATTCATCTGTCAATGGACATCTGGGCTCTTTCCATAGTTTGGCTGTTGTGGACATTGCTGCTATAAACATTGGGATGCACATGCCCCTTCGGATCACTACATTTGTATCCTTGGGGTAAACACCTAATAGTGCAATTGCTGGGTTGTAGGGTTGTTCTATTTTCAACTTTTTGAGGAATCTCCATATTGTTTTCCAGAGTGGCTGTACCACTTGCATTCCCACCAACAGTATAAGAGGGTTCCCCTTTCTCTGCATCCTCGCCAACATCTGCCACTTCCTGAATAGTTAATTTTAGCCATTCTGACTGGTGTGAGGTAGTATCTCACTGTGGTTTTGATTTGTATTTCCCTGATGCCTAGTGATGTTAAGCATTTTGTCATGCTTCTGTTAGTCATTTGTATGTCCTCTTTGGAGAAATGTCTGTTCATGTATTCTGCCCATTTCTTGATTGGATTATTCTTTGGGTGCTGAGTTTGATAAGTTCTTTATAGATTTTGGATACTAGCCCTTTATCTGATAAGACATTTACAAATATCTTCTCCCATTCTCTCAGTTGTCTTTTGGTTTTTTCCACGGTTTCCTTTGCTGTGCAAAAGTTTTTTTTTTGATGAAATCCTAGTAGTTCATTTTTGTCTTTGTTTCCCTTCTGTTGGAGACATGTCTAGCAAGAAGTTGCTGCAGCCAAGATCAAAGAGACCTGTGTTCTCCTTAAGATTTTGATGGATGCCTATCTCACATTGAGGTCTTTCATCCATTTTGAGTCTATTTTTGTGTATGGGGTAAGAAAATGAGAAGTTTCATTCTTCTGCATGTAGCTATCCAATTTTCTCTACACCATTTGTTGAAGAGACTGTCTTTTTTCCATTGGATATTCTATCCTGCTTTGTTGAAGTAAAGTTGAGGGTCCATTTTTGGGTTCTTTACTCTGTTCCATTCATCTATGTGTCTGTTTCTGTGATAGGGATTGTAGTGAATGTGTAAATTACTCTAGGCAGTATAGACATTTTAACAATATTCATTCCTCCAATCCATGAACATGGAATGTTTTGCCATTTCTTTGTGTCTTCCTCACTTTCTTTCATGAGTTTCTATAGTTTTCAGAGTACAGATCTTTACCTCTTTGATTAGGTTTATTCCTAGGTATCTTACGGTTTTGGATATAGTTGTAAATAGAATCAACTCCTTAATTTTTCTTTCTTCTGTGTCATTGTTAGTGTATAGAAATGCAACTGATTTCTGTGCACTGATTATATATCCTGCCATGTTGCTGACTTCCTGTATGAGTTCTAGCAATTTTGGGGTGGAGTCTTTGGGTTTTCCACATAGAGTATCATGTCATCTGCAACGAGTGAGAGTTTGATTTCTTCTTTGCCTATTCTGATTCCTATTATTTCTTTTTGTTGTCTGATTGATGAGGCTAAGACTTCTGGTACTATGAAGAACAACAATGGTAAAAGTGAGCATCCCTGTCGTGTTCCTGATCTTAGGGAAGAAGCTCTCAGTTTTTCCTCATTGAGACTGATATTTGTCATGGCCTTTTCATATATGGCTTTTATGATACTGAGGTATGTTCCCTTTATCTCTACATTGTGGTGTGTTTTAAGAAAGAATGTTTTTTTAAATGGTTTTTCTGCATCTTTGATAGGATCATATGGTTCTTATCCTTTATCAATATGGTGTCACACTGATTGATTTGTGGATGTTGAACCACCCCTGCAGCCCAGGAATAAATCCCAAATGGTCGTGGTGAATAATCCTTTTAATATACTGTTGGATCCTATTGGCTAGTATCTTGTTGAGAATTTTGGCATCCATGTTCATTAGGGATATTGGTCTGTAATTCTCCTTTTTAAGTGAGGTCTTTGGGATCAAGGAAATGCTGGCTTCATAGAATGATTTCGGAAGATTTCCTTCCATTTTAATTTTTGGAACAGTTTCAGAATAGGTATTTATTTATTCTTCTTTGGTAGAATCCCCCTAGGAAACCATCTGGCCCTGGACTATTGTTTTTTGGGAGGTTTTTGATTAGTGATTCAATTTATTTGCTGGTTATTGGTATGTTCAGATTTTTTATTTCTTCTTGTTTCAGTTTTGGTAGTTTATATGCTTCTAGAAATTTCCATTTTTATCTAATTTGTTGGCATATAATTGCTCATAATATTCTCCTATAATTATATTTCTTTGGTGTTGGTTGTGGTCTCTCCTCTTTCACTTAATGATTTTTTAATTTGAGTCTTTCTTCTTTTTCATAAGTCTGGCTATGAGTTAACCAATCTTGTTAATTCTTTCAAAGAACCAGATCTTAGTTTTATTGATTTGATCCCCTGGGTTCTTTTATTTCTATATCATTGATTTCTGGCCTGATCTTTATTATTTCTCTTATCCAGCTGTATTTAGGCTTTATTTGCTGTTCTTTTTCTAGCTCCTTTAGGTGTAGGGTTCGGTTGTGTATTTGAGACTTTTCTTGCTTCTTGAGGAAGGCCTGTATTGCTCTCTATTTTCTTTTCTTTTTTTTTTTTTTTAAGATTTTTATTTATTTATTTGACAGAGAGAGATCACAAGTAGACGGAGAGGCAGGCAGAGAGAGAGAGAGGGAAGTAGGCTCCCTGCTGAGCAGAGAGCCCAATGTGGGACTTGATCCCAGGACCCTGAGATCATGACCTGAGCCGAAGGCAGCGGCTTAACCCACTGAGCCACCCAGGCGCCCACTCTCTATTTTCTTCTTAGGACTGCCTTTGCTGCATCCCAAAGGTTTTGAAATGTCATGTTTTTATTTTCATTTGCTTTCATGTGTGTTTTAAAATTCTTCTTTAATTTCCTTGTTGACTAATTTATTCTTTAGTAGGATTTTTTTAACCTGCATATATTTGTGGTTCTTCCAAAATTTTTCTTACAGTAGACTTCAAGTTTTATAGCATTGTGGTCTGAAAGTATGTGTAGTATGATCACAACATTTTTGTACCACTTGAGTCCTTATTTGTAACTTAGTATGTAATCTATTCTGGAGAATGTTCTATGTGCACTTGAAAAGAATGTGTATTCTGCTGCTTTAGGATGAAATGCTCTAAATATATCTGTTACGTCTATCTGGTGCAGTGTGTCATTCAAAGCCCTTGTTTCCTTGTTGATCTTCTGCTTAGATGATCTGTCCATTGCTGTGAATGTGATGTTAAAGTCCCCTACTATTGTATTATTATCAATGAGTTTCTTTAAGTTTGTTATTAACTGATTTATATATTTGCTCCCAAGTTAGGGCATAAATATTTACAAATGTTAGATTTCTTGTTGGATAGACCCCCTTATTATGATATACTGTCCTTCTTCATCTCTTGTTACATTCTTTGGTTTAAAATCTAGTTTGTCTGATATAAGGGTGGCTACTCCAGCTTTCTTTTGATGTCCATTAACTTAATAAAAATGGTTTTCCGGGGCGCCTGGGTGGCTCAGTGGGTTGGGCCACTGCCTTCGGCTCGGGTCATGATCTCAGGGTCCTGGGATTGAGTCCCGCATCGGGCTCTCTGCTCAGCGGGGAGCCTGCTTCTCTCTCTCTCTCTCTCTCTCTCTCTCTCTGCCTGCCTCTCTGTCTACTTGTGATCTCTCTGTCAAATAAATAAATAAAATCTTTAAAAAAAATGGTTTTCCACCCCCTCACTTTCATTCTGGAGGGGTTTGGGGTTTAAAATGAGTCTCTTGTACGCAACATATTGATGGGTCTTATTTTTTTTTTTAATCCATTCTGATACCCTGTCTTTTGATTGGAGCATTTAGTCCATTTACATTCAGAGTAATTATTGAAAGATATTAATTTAGTGCCACTGAGTTACCTGTAAAGTTGCTGTTCCTGTAGATTGTCTCTGTGCCTTTCTGTTTTTTTTTACTTTTGGTTTGTCTTTATGCTCAAAGGGTCATCTTTAAAATTTCTTGCAGGGCTGGTTTAGCATTCATGAATTCCTTCAGTTTTTGTTTGTCTTAGAAACAATCTCCTCTTTTCAGAATGAAAGCCTTGCAGGATATAGTATTTCTGGCTGTATATTTTTCCTGTTTAGCATGTTGAATATATCATGCCAGTCCTTTCTGGCCTGCCAGATCTCTGTGGACAGATCTGCTGCCAGCCTTTTGTGTCTACCTTTACAGGGTAAGGACGTCTTGTCCCAAGCTGCTTTCAGGATTTTCTCTTTCTCTTTGTAATTTGCAAGTTTCACTGTAATACTCCATGGCAGTGACCTATTTTCAGTGATTTCGTGGGGGAGTTCTCAGTGTCTCTTGGACTTGAAAAACCTATTTCTTTCCCCAGATTAGAGAAGTTCTCAGCTATAATTTGTTCAAATAAACCTCTTGCCCTTTTTTCCTGCTCTTTGTCTGGGATTCCTATTGTATGGGTATTATTTTGTTTTATGGAATTGCTGAGTCCCCTAAGTCTACCTTCATGATCTAATATTTTTCTTTCCCTCTTCTTTTAAGCTTTATTATTTTACAAATTTCTCTTCTATATCACTGCTTCACTCTTCTGCTTCATTCATCCTCATTTTTATGGCCTCCACTTGGGACTGCATCTCAGTTATAGCATTTTTAATTTTGCCTGATTAGATTTTAGTTCTTTTATCTTGTAAGGGGTTCTTCAATGTCTTCTATGCTTCTTTCAAGCCAGCTAGTATCTTTATAATTGTTGTTTTAAATTTGAGTTCAGACTTCTTACTTATATCCAACTTGATTAAATCCCTGGCTGTGAGTACTCCCTCCTGTTCTTCCTTTTGGGGTGAATTTCTCTGTCTTGTCATTTTGTCCAGAAAAGAAAAAGAAAACAACAGTAAAACAAAACAAAACTAGATCCTCAGTATGTTTTGGTCTGCTTGTTAAAATAAACTAGATCCCAAAATAGAAAGAAAGGAAGAAAGAAAGAAAGATGTATGTATACAAATAAAATAAAATACAATGAAACAATTTTTAAAATTTAAAATTTTAAAAAATATAAACTTATATAAAAATAAAAGTTAGGGGACACCTGGGTGGCTCAGTGGGTTAAAGCCTCTGCCTTCGGCTCAGGTCATGATCCCAGGGTCCTGGGATCGAGTCCCACATCAGGCTCTCTGCTCTGCAGGGAGCCTACTTCCCTTCCTCTCTCTCTGCCTGCCTTTCTGCCTACTTGTGATCTCCGTCTGTCAAATAAAATAAAATTTAAAAATCTTAAAAAAAATAAAAATTAAAAGTTAAAAAAAATTTTAGAAGAATTGAAAAAATAACAACCAAAAAAACCACAAACAAACAAATGATAAAAGACTAAAGAATAAAAGTACATAGGATACTAGATACTATTTCCCTCCCCACCCCAGAGCTGAAGATTTGCAGCCCTCTTTGATCAGTAAACTTGGTTAGAGAAGTTGTTTGGTCTTCTGGGGGAGGGGTCTGCTGTACTGATTCTTTTCTTTTTTTTTTCAGTGTTCCAAAATTCATTGTTTGTGCACCACACCCAGTGCTCCATGCAATACATGCCCTCCGTAATACCCACCACCAGTCTCACCCCACCTCCACCCCCCTCAGTTTGTCAGAGTCCACAGTCTCTCATGGTTTATCTCCCCCTCTGATTTCCCCCAACACCCTTCTCTCCATCTCCCAAGCCTTCTGTGTTATTCCTTATGCTCTACAATTAAGTGAAACCATATGATAATTGAGTATCTCTGCTTGACTTATTTCACTCAGCATAATCTCTTCCAGTCCCGTCCATGTTAATACAAAAGTTGGGTATTCATCCTTTCTGATGGAGGCATAATTCTCCATTATACATATATGGACCATATCTTCTTTATCCATTCGTCCGTTGAAGGGCATATTGGTTCTTTGCACAATTTTGGCGACTTTGGCCATTGCTGTTATGAACATTGGGGAACAAGTGGCCCTTCTTTTCACTACATCTGTATCTTTGGGGTAAATACCCAGTAGTGCAATTGCAGGGCCATAAGGTAGCTCTATTTTTAATTTCTTAAGGAATCTCCACACTGGGCGCCTGGGTGGCTCAGTGGGTTAAGCCGCTGCCTTCGGCTTGGGTCATGATCTCAGGGTCCTGAGATCGAGTCCCGCGTCGGGCTCTCTGCTCAGCAGGGAGCCTGCTTCCTCCTCTCTCTCCGCCTGCCTCTCTGTCTACTTGTGATCTCTCTGTCAAATAAATAAATAAAATCTTAGAAAAAAAAAAAAAAAAGAGGAATCTCCACACTGTTTTCCAAAGTGGATGCACCAACTTGCATTCCCACCAACAGCGTAAGAGGGTTTCCCTTTCTCTACGTGCTCTCCAACACACATTGTTTACTGTCTTTTTGATTTTGGCCATTCTAACTGGTGTAAGGTGGTATCTGATTTCTTTAGGTGGATTTGCTGTGGTTACAATGTGCCTCCAGGGCACAGGGAGGCAGGGCTTGGTGTAAGCAGCTCTAGACTCCACCAGGTGGCACTGATGTGCTCCCTGAACTCTTGCAGCACAGATGCACAGGGTGAATATGGTACACCACCCCCCAACTCCTAGGCAGGAGCTGAAACTTTGCGCCCCCCACTCTTCATTGAGCTCTCACAGAAGAGCAATCAATCACTCTTGTCTCCCCCATTTTCCATTAGAACACTGTTCACCCTGCCTGTGTCTAAGCATTTTTATCTCAGACAGGTGACCGAGTTTCAGAACTCCAAATTTTAGGGACTCCCACGGTGCAGACACACCCTGTTCCTCTCTGGGAGGGTCTCCCCACACTTCTGCCTTTTGCTGGCCCCCTCCCAGGGAAGCAGTCACATGACCATGCAGCAGTTCACAGTTATGGCAACACAGCAGAAAACCTAGACACCTAGACTGGCTGTTTACAGCTGGCTTCCCTGTTCCTATGCCTGGGAACCGTGCCACACTTAGCAACCTTCTTTTTGTGACCCTGGGGATCCTCAGACCACACTGTCACTCCTGGGTTGCTGTCCTGCTTCACCCCCTGAACACCTTTAAGCCAGGCATGTTCCCCACTGTAGCAAATTTCTTCTTTTTTTTTTTTTTTAAAGATTTTATTTATTTATTTGACAAACTGAGATCACAAGTAGGCAGAGAGGCAGGCAGAGAGAGAGGGGAGGAAGCAGGCTCCCCGCTGAGCAGAGAGCCGATGCAGGGCTCTATCCCAGCCCACTGAGCCACCTAGGCACCTCTGGAGCAGACTTCTAAAAGTTCGATTTTGCACTCCACTGCTTGTAATACTTCTCAGTAGCTTCCTTAAGTAGGCTCCCTCCCGGCTGCCTTATCCTCAGGTATTTCACACTGGATTCGGGCTTCCACACCTGCTACCTTCCAAACAGTCACTTTCCCTCTCATAGACTTGCAGCATTTGTTTTCTCAGACCTCCAACTGATCTCTCGGGTGTTCAGAATGATTTGATAACTATGTAGTTGTATTTGAGGGATGAGACAAACTTGGGGTTCCCCTACTCCTCCACCATCCAAACTCCTTCTGCCCATTTTTAGATAGGATTATTTGGGTTTTTTGGTGTTGAGTTGTATAAGTTCTTTATATATTTAGGTATTAACCTCTTATCAGGTATATCATTTGCAAATATCTTCTTTCATTCAGTAGATTGCCTTTTTGTTTTGTTGATGGTTTCATTCACTGTGCTAAGGGTTTTTATTTTGGTGTAGTCCCAATAGTTTATTTTTGCTTTTGCTTCTCTTGCCCAAGAAGACATATTTAGAAAAATGTTTCTACAGACAATGTCAGAGAAATTATTACCTACATTTTCTTCTGTGGATTTTATGGTTTAAAGTCACACATTTAGGTCTTTAATCTATTTTGAGGTTGTGTGTGTGCACATGTGTGTGCACACGTGCACATGTGTGTTTGTGTGTGGTGTAAGACAGCAGTCCAGTTTCATTCTTTTGCATGTAGCTGTGCTGTTTTCCCGGAGCCATTTTTTGAAAAGACTGTTTTTTTTTTCCCTACTATATAAAGAATTCCCTAATTTTTTAAGCCTGAGTAATATTCTATTTGTATGTATAGACCACATTTTGTTTACCTGTTCGTCCATTGATGGACACTTGGGTTGCTTCTTTTTTCTTGTGAATAAAGGGGGTATGAATGTTTAAAATTTTAATCTAAGAAATTTGAGACTTATGGATGATGATTTATTGCTATGTATGTGGTGTTATGGTTTCATTGCTCCTATCTGCATTTGTATTTACTTTGTTGCAAGCTGATGAGAAAAGATTAGAGGAGGAATTAATATGTAAATGATGCATCTATGTCAAGTGAAGACTAATTTCCTGGTGACTCACTGTACTAACCATGATTTTGTAAATGTCCCAATAGAAGAAAATGGTGGAGAAATTGGCCGTTCCTGCCCATGATAGTACAGGCACCTGGAACTTCCAGTAGGCCAATGGTACCACAACTATGGGGTAAGCAGCAGAGCAGTCAAAGAATAGCATCTGGCACTAAATTTCAATTTGCATTTTATTGGTTTTGTACTTTTGTATTTGATGTGTAAATTTGTTTGGGTTTTACAGTTGAATAAGAGCTCTGAGGATAAAAAGTTGATATCCAGCTTTATGTTTCCACATCATAAATGGAGGATGGAGGCATGAGATGTGTCCTCCAGGATTAGGTTATTGAAGAGTAACAACCAGAAGATAAACGGAGGTGGCCACAGTGACAATCTGGATTTGAAGGATGAGGATCTGGAATTGGGAGGTAGCAGCACATAAGGAGACTATGAAAGAGTAAAGAAAAGAATGTCAGTTTTTGGTGAGATATGGGAAGAAAGAGAGTGGGACACCAGGATAACTTCTGAGTTTGGATACCTGAGGGACTGTCAGAAATAGGAGAGTCCAAAGAGGGGACTAATTTGAGAGAAGAGATTAGCTGGATTTTAGATCTGTTGAATTTGAGGTGTTTGCCAGAAATTCAGCTGAAGATGCTCAGTGATCAGTAAAGCTTTCAGAGTCTGTTTTCATCTTCTAAGCTATGGATTCAGTGAAAAGTTGAGCAGTGCTTTCTCAATGCCTACTGGTGCTTCTCTTGCAGAGTTAAGATCAAACTTTCCACCTTTCCTCTTTAATTAGCTGGTGACCCAGGGACTTTCTTCAAATGACTACCTCAATTAGGGCACATCATCCAAAAGCCAAAAGGGACAAGTTTGATGAATTGGATTATTAAAAAAAAACTTCTGTTCAGCAAAAAATAATGTCAAAACACCAACAACAAATTGGGAAGTCCTGTTTAAAAAACATTTTAAAATATTTTTTATTTTTATAAAATATATATATACACGTATATATATGTATATATGTGTATATATATATTTTATACATATATATGTATATACATGTATATATATATTTTATAAAAATAAAAAACAAAAAATACATATATATATTTAAGAGAGAGTGTGTGAGCTGGGGCAAGAGAGGGGGAGAGGGAGAAGGAGAGAAGCAAACTCACACTGAGCTCGGAGTCTGACATGGGGCTCGATCTCACAACACTGAGATCATGACCTGGGATGAAACCAAGAGTTCAAGCCTAACCAACTGAGCCACATAGATGCTCCAGAAAGCCCATTTTTAGAAAAAACATTTTATACTGAGATTATTTCAAATTTACAGAAAAGTTCAACAGTAGTACAAAAATGTGTGCCTTAACTCAGATTCCCAGGTTAACAGTTGACACATTTGTTTATTCATTCATATATTGTAAGCATTTGAGAGTAAGAAACAAACATGCTATATCATTTACCCTTCGTACTTTAGTCTACATTTCCTAAAAACTGGGACATTCTTCCACATAACTGCAGGTCAACCATCAGCTAACACTGATATACTATTGTGTGTGGATCATCTAATCCACATTCATGATTTGCCTATTGTTCCAATATATTTTTATAAGTTCAGCATCCAAATCAGAATAATACTTTTCATTTAGTTGTGACAGATCTTTGATCTCCTTCAATTTGAACCAATTCCTGAGACTTTCCTTGATTTTTCTGACCTTGACCCTTTTGAATATTACAGGTCAGTTACTTTGTAGAATGTCTCTCACTGGGTTTGCCTGATATTTCTTTAAGATTAGGTTCAGGTCATGTATCTTTGGCAGAACTATTCTAGAAGTGATCCTGTGATCTCAGTGCATCATATCAGGAGACATGTGCTCTCTAGGGGTGCCTGGGTGACTCAGTCAGTTGAGCATCCAACTCTTGGTTTTAGCTCATGATCTCAGGGTCATGAGTTGGAGCCCCATGTAGGTCTTCACACTCAGCAGAGAGTCAGAGATTCTCTGTCCCTCTGTTCCTTTCTCCATTCGCACTCTCTCTCTCAAATAAATAAATCTATCTTTTTTAAAAAGAGAGGTGGCATGGGCTCTCAATTTGTCCCCTAGAAACTGTGATACAATTTAAAAATTTTAAAAAAGATTTTATTTATTTGAGAGAGAGCATGAGCAAGGAGGATGGGTAAAGGAAGGGGCAGAGGGGGAGGGAGAAGCAGACTCCCCATTGAGCAGATAGCCCCAGGTACTCCATCCCAGAACCCTGAGATCATGACCTGAGCGGAAGGCAGGTGCTTAACGACTGAGCCACACAGGTGCCCCAAGAATGGCTTTTCTAATGGGTGCCTGGGTGTCTGAGTCGGTTAAGCATCTGCCTTCAGCTCAGGTCATCCTGGGGTTTCGGGATTGAGCCGCACATCAGGCTCCCTGCTCAAATATTCTTAATAGTAATTACATTAATTCTGAAGACTTTGTGAAATTACTTTTAGGAGAAATTTCTTTTAGGCCAATGTAATTATTGATCAATTATCTACATAGAATACATTTTCTATTTGCACTGTAATAAGATGATTTCTGTTGGATAAATTTTTTATGTAAATAAAAAAATATTTTTGTTCACATAAAATTTTAGTGATTATAGCTTCTGCCTTTGTATATTTTCTGATGTCTTACTTTCCCCCAGGTTACATTTATATATCTAAATTTTACCATGTAATGTTCTATTAGTAATACTCTGTATGCAATCTCTATGCCTGATGTGGGGCTCAAGTGCAGGAAGGACCCGGAGATCAAGAGTGACATGCTCTCCTGACCCAGCCAGTCAGGCGCCCCTCTCTATGAATTGGATAAAAGATGGAACATGAATCCACAAGAAAATGGTGCCCAGTTACTATTGCCATTGCTGTCCTTTTCTATTTGATTCCTTGTGTTCGTATCCATGGCTTTGGTGAAGTAAGGCTCTGAAAGGTGAACGCCAAAATTCTTTTTTGAGGGGATCAAAACACTCTGAACACTTTGTTGGGGATCAAACACTACATAACTGGGACGGTGTTTTGGGAGACGATGTTGGAATGTAGTAGCTTCATTAAGCAAATGGAGAAAATGTTCTCCACCAGTGAATCTGATGAGCACAGTCCACAGGCAAAAGACAAGTCACCACAGGAGAAGAGTCAGATACTTCCACCCTTTCATTGTCATCTGTTTTCCCTGCTGAATAAATACCTACAGACACCTCAGTAACATTTTCCCTATAGTTGGTGCAGTTTTTGCTGGACGGTGAAAATTCGTGAAAGGAATCAACATCCGCTTAATGATTGAAAAATTGCGTTAAGCAGCAATAATATACACTTGCAAGCACATTCTTTGGTCATCTGTGATGGATTATTATATGAATAAAATGTAAACATTTTACATGAACTGAGAACTTGGTAGCTCGTGCTACTTGCACAGGTGTTGGAAAGGCGTGAGAACCAGCGCGAACCAACTCTGCAGGAGCAGAATCTGAATACCGCGTGAAGAGGGCACGCGCGGCGCCCGTGCGCGCTCGGACCCCGCGCCGGTCGCACCGCAAACAGTTGCGATCAAGGGCTTGCGGCGCGTTCTCCACCACCGGGGTCACCGAATACAGTCCGCGCGGCCGCCGACAGCCTCCAGCGGCGCACGCCCCAATACCCCAAGACGCGCGTCTCGGACGCCTCTGCCCCTGTCGCTCCCGCCTCCCGGATCCCGCACCCCACGCCGACCTCTGCCGTCTCCGGGCCTCTCCACCCCCCCACCTCGCGACCCTGCCTCTCGGATCCCGGGCCAGGCTCCCGCTCCCTCCGCTCCCCGCGGCGGGGCGGGGCGAGGGCGGGGTTTCCTGGCACTTA
This sequence comes from Lontra canadensis, assembly GCF_010015895.1. Taxonomy (NCBI): domain Eukaryota; kingdom Metazoa; phylum Chordata; class Mammalia; order Carnivora; family Mustelidae; genus Lontra; species Lontra canadensis. Next base: position 10,679,815 of record NW_022631044.1, on the reverse strand, counting down.
ATGAGCGCCGCGAATGCGGCTATCCCGGGCTCGGAGGCCGGAAACGCCGCGGCGGAGCTGCACAGCAGCGCGGGACGCTGCCCTTCCTCGAGGTCCGCCGACAGCGCACAGCCAGCGCAGACATGGTCGAGTGAGGCCAAGGAGACCCGCGCTGGATCGTGGAGGAGCGGGAGGACGGGACCAACGTGAACAAATGGCACTGGTGCGGCCGGGCGGGGGCGGGGGCCGGGGCTTTCGGGCCTTCTCCCTGCCGAGCGGCGGGCGGGACGGTGGGACCCCTCTGCGAGCACCCGGGTCCCCGTGTTTGCGGGGTGCGCTGGCCCGGCCTCTCGGGCGCCTCCCGGGCTGCGGCGCTCCCTCTGTGGGGGCGGGGCCTGCGCAGGTGCGGAGGATTCCCTTCTCCACCAGCTGCTCAAAGAGCGGCGGTGATTAGCCTCAGCTGAGTCTGGAGACGGGGGTGGGCGCTTTTCTGCACTGGCTGTAGGATTTCAGTTTCCTCCTTTTCAAAGTTGTTCTGGGCCCCATGAATGGTATCTGCCTGGCCTCTTAAACTTTGCCAGTCTGTGACCTTAAGAGTTCCCCTTCCCCCCACCCCTCTTGATGTTTTTGGAAATTAAAAGCTTGGGGGTGGGGTGGGGGGTGTTGGACTGTATGTAGTGTGAAGAACAGGAATTTGGATCTCAGCTGTACATCTAACATGATGGGCCTCTGGTGAGCCCTGCCTTCTTTCTAGGAGTTTGAACAGTTGCGCATCCTCTTTGTACGTCCTCTGGGACGTGGGCTGATTTCTGCCTCCCTGGCTCCCGCAGGGTTTGGGGAAGTGATGCGGCATCACTGGGGTACCCTGGGGTACCTCAATGCCACCAAGCTGAGGCTGAGGCAGGTTCAGTGCAGAGCAAGACCGTCAGTCTGTGAGCGGGTTACTGAGGGAGCCCTGGCCTCTCCTTTCCCCGCATTGTCACCAGGAACACACCAGGGACTTGTCTCTTCTCATTTCCACTCGCTAAAATGGGAACATTTATTTGGGAGGATTGCATGAGATAATATATGCATTCGATGATTTGTCTTTTTTTTTTTTAAGATTTTATTTATTTATTTGACAAAGATCACAAGTAGGCAGAGAGGCAGTCAAAGAGGAGGAAGCAGGCTCCCTGCTGAGCAGAGAGCCCCATGTGGGGCTCAATCCCAGGACCCTGGGATCATGACCTGAGCCAAAGGCAGAGGCTTTAGCCCACTGAGCCACCCAGGGGCCCCGATTTGTCTTGTTTTGATTAAAACTATTTCAGTCATTACTACCTTTTTGTACAGCCCAGGCTTTGCGCATCCATTTCCAGTGGGTGAGATTGCTAGGCTCTTCTTCCCCCAGAATAAGCCAGTGTTTTTAAGACAAAACACTACTTTACACAGTGGATAATAATATCTTAAGGAACAGAGAAGGAATATTAAAAGATATTTGGTAGAAATCTGGTTTAACTTTGAGGGCAGCAGGGTTCTCAAGGCTGCCTGAGAGGGAATGGGCTGCTCTGGGCTGGTCCTGGACATTCTCCTGACTCCCCAGTCTGGGCATGTGGCTACCAGCTGGGGCCTCCATTCACGGCTCTGCCCTTCTGGTCCCTGGCAGGACAGAGTGGGATGCCACCAGCCGGTCCAAGGGGAAGCTCTGTGACCTCCTGGTGGGCATCATCGTGGAGAATGAGGTGGCAGCGGTGAGATCTGTGAGCTGAAGCAAGTCAAAGGTGAGGCTTCTTGAAGCAGCCGCAAAGGAAAGCTGATTTTCTTCTATGAGTGGATCATCAGGCTGAGCTGGAAAGGTAACAGGGGGCTCAGGGCATAGCTAGGGGCTGGAGGCAGCCTTGGGGCCCTGTGGGCTCATGTATTACTCATGCATTCACTAGATATTTTTAGAACTCCTTATAAGGGCCTAGCACTCACTGGCCCCTGAATTTGGTGTGTGTAGTTTCAGATACCCTTTGGTCATGTACAGTGCCTTGTCCAGCAAGCTGTTGCTTCCCTTTCTTCCAGCATTGTTTAGAGCTCTTTGATTTCAGCAGCACTCTTGTCTGCCAGGCACTTGTGAGCCCTAGACTTCTCTGGAGCTGCTAGAGCGCTCTTCCGGGAGACAGCTGCCAGCTGACTCTTCTGGGTCCTTGTCCTGAGTGAAACCACCTGTCTCTACTATAGAAATTGCAGGTCCCTTCTTTGAACTGTCTCCCTTCCTGCTTTATCTTCCCCCAGAGCACTGATATTTGGTATCTTTTTATGGTTACTTAAATATATTATTATTCTGTTCTCCTCCTACCCCCATTCCTCAGGGCAGGGATTTTATCAGCTTTATTGGGATCTAATTCACATACCATACAGCTCTCACATTTATTTATTTATTTATTTATTTTAAAGATTTTATTTATTTATTTGACAGACAGAGATCACAAGTAGGCAGAGAGACAGGCAGAGAGAGAGGGAGGAAGCAGGCTCCCCTCTGAGCAGAGAGCCTGACGCGGGGCTCGATCCCAGGACCCTGGGATCATGACCTGAGCCAAAGTCAGAGGCTTTAACTCACTGAGCCGCCCAGGTACCCCTAGCTCACACATTTAAAGTATACAGTTCAGTGGTTTACGGTACACTTATGGAGTTGTGTAGCCATAACTACAATCAGTTTCAGAACATTTTCACCACTCACAGAAACCCTGTACCCATTAGCAGTCACTCCACACTCTTTGGCAAACACTAATCTGTTTTCTATTTCTATGGATGGATTCGCCTATTTCTATTCTCTGTCTCTAAGGATGGATTTGGCTATTCTGGATGTTTCATATGAATGGAGTCATAGAGTATGTGGTCTTTTGTGACTCGCTCCTTTTGTAAAAGTTTTAATTCTGGTGTAGTTAACACAACTGTTAAATTAGTTTCAGGTATACAATACCGTGATTCAACAATTCCATATATCACCCAGTGCTGATCATGATAAGAGTACTCTTTAATCCCCTTCATTATTTCATCCATCCCCCAACTCCCCTCCCTTGTGGTTACCATTACTTTGTTCCCTAGAGTTAAGAGTCTGTTTTTTTGCTTGTGTCCTTTTTTTTGCCCCTTTGTTCATTTGTTTTGTTTCTTAAATTCTACATGTGAGTGAAATCACATGGTATTTGTTTTTCTCTGATTTATTTAGCTTAGCATTATACGCTAGCTCTAACCATGTCATTGAAAATGGCAAAATTTCATTTTTTTAAAAGGTTTTATTTATTTATTTGACAGACACAGCAAGAGAGGGAATACAAGCAGGGGAGTGGGAAAGGAAGACTCAAGCTTCTTGCCGATGCGGGGCTCCATCACAGGACCCTGGGATCATGACCTGAGCCGAAGGCAGATGCTTAATGACTGAGTCACCCAGGCGCCCAATTTCTTTCTTCTTTTTAATGGCTGAGTAATACTCCATTCTATATGTGCCATAACTTCACCCATTTATCTGTCAGTAGGCACTTGGGCTGCTTCCAGTAGTTTGACTGTTGTAAATAATGCTGCAGTAAACATAGGGTTGCATATATCCTTCTGAATTAGTGTTTTCATTTTTTGGGTAACTAGCCAGTAGTGTGATCACTGGATCCTAGGGTAGTTCTATTTTTAATTTGTTGAGGAACCTCCATACTGTTTTCCACAGTAGCTGCAGCTGTTTGCATTCCCACCAACAATGCAAGAGGGTCCCCATTTTTCTACATCCTCACCAACAATTTTTGTTTCTTGTGTTTTTGATTTTAGCCATTTTGATAGGTGCGAGGTGATATCTCATTGCAGTTTTGATTTGTTTTCCTGATGTTGAGCATCTTTTCATGTATGTTGGCCATCTGTACGTCCTCCTTGGAGAAATGTCTGTTCATGTCTTCTGTCCATTTTTTAAAATTTTTAAAAAGATTTTATTAGAGAGAGAGCACATGCACAAGTAGGAGGAGGGGCAGAGGGATAGGGACAAGCAGACTCCCTGCCGAGCAGAGCCTGACATGGGGTTCGATCCCAGGACCCTGAGATCAGGACCTGAGCTGAAGTCAGATACTTAAAAAAACTAAGTGACCCCAGGCACCCATGTCTTCTGCCCTTTTTTTTTTTTTTTAAGATTTATTTGCAGACAGAGATCACAAGTAGGCAGGAGAGGCAGGCAGAGAAAGGAGGAAGCAGGCTCCCTGCTGAGCAGAGAGCCTGATTTGAGGCTCGATCCCAGGACCCTGAGATCATGACCTGAGCCAAAGGCAGAGGCTTTAACCCACTGAGCCACCCAGGAGCCCCTCTTCTGCCAATTTTTAATTGGATTACTTATTATTATTTTTTTTAATCTTTTTTTTTTTTTCTTTTTTTTGGTCAGAGAGAGAAAGCACAGGCAGGCAGAGTGGCAGGCAGAGGGAGAAGCAGGTTCCCTGCCGAGCAAGGAGCCCGATGTGGGACTTGATCCCAGGACACTGGCATCATGACCTGAGCGGAAGGCAGCCGCTTAACTGACTGAGCCACCCAGGTGTCCCTGTATTACTTATTTTTTAGTGTTGAGTTGTATGAGGTTTTTTTTTTTTTTTTAATTTTTAAAATTTATTTTCAGTGTTTTTAAAAAAATATTTTTTACTTTTTTTTTTTAAAGATTTTATATAATTTATTTATTTGTCAGACACACAGAGAGAGAGAGAGAGAGTGCGAGCACGCACACACACACACACAAGCAGGCACAGGCCGAGAGAGAAGCAGGCTCCCAATGCGGAGCAAGGAGCCTGATGTGGGACTCGATCCCAGGATCCTGGGATCATGGCCTGAGCCAAAGGCAGCGGCCTAACCGACTGAGCCACCCAGGCGTCCCTTTAGTTATTTTTTTAAGTAAGCTCTAAACCCAACATGGGCCTCGAACTCATGACCCCAAGATCAAGTCGCAGGGACTACAACTGAGCCAGCCAGGCACCCCTACGTAAGTTCTTTATATATTTTGAATAGAACCCTTTATCAGCTAATAGGTTAGTATGTTGTCCTTTAGTTTTGTTAATTATTTCCTTTGCTATGCAGAAGCTTTTTATTTTGATGTGGTCCCTTTTTTTTGAGTTCATGCATGTCGGGGAGGGGCAGAAGGAAGAGAGACAGTCCTGAGGAGGCTCCACACCCAGCACAGAGCCGGATGTGGGGCTCAATCCCATGACCCTGGGATCATGACCTGAGCCGAAATGAAGAGTCACCCCCTTAACTCACTGAGCCATCCAGGCGCTCGTTTTGATGTAGTCCTAATAGTTTATTTTTGCTTTTATTTTTCTTGCCTCAGGAGACATAACTAGAAAAACGTCCCTACGACATACGGCTGACGTCAGAAATTACTGACTGTGCTCTTCTAGGATTTTTAGGTTTGAGGTCTCACATTTAGAGGACTGGCTCCTCTCACTTAGCATAACATTTTCAAGGTTCATCCATGTTGTAGCATGTTCCATTTCTTTTTATGGCTGAATGATACTCTGTTGTACAGATACAACGCATTTGCTTTATCTGTGCATCAGTTGATGGACATTTGTGTTGCTTTCATTCCATAGGTCATTTGGTCAGGGATGGATTGGTTTTGTTTCCAGGTCCAAATCACTGTCTGGAATGTTGTATTCTTGTTGAAAGACTAAGTTTCTTCTCTGATGCCTAGTTCCTGGCTGGTTGCCAGTCTGTGCACATAAATACTTGTTGAAATAATCATGGATGTGAAGACAAAGGTGAAAAGGAAGAGGAAGAGAGAGGGAGAGACTTAATTCTAGAGGATTATACTGAGTTAAAGTTTGGGCCTCTGCTCAGGGGTCCATTCCTTTCTTGAGGGTTGGGTCAGAGTCCCACAGTAAGCTGGTCGTGGGCCTCTGCCCTGTTGGCCGCTTTGCTCGAGGCAGCCTTGAGCCCAGGGAGGTGCTCACAAAGCATCAAAAGATGTCCACTTCTGCCTTGGAAGCTTCTAGCTGGGGTTTGCTCTCAGTTGCTCCCTCATTGTCTGCAACTGGCTGGATTGTGGCCAGGTCTGGCAACTTTTACCCCACCCCACACCCTGCAACAGGACTCTGAGGGTCCCAGGGAAGCTCATTGTTTTGTGTCTCTTCTGTCTCCCTCACCTCAAAGCTTTTGGAAGGTAAGACTGAGCACCCTCAAGGCAGGGGCTGAAGGACAGGCTGAATAGGTACTGCCATGACCGCTTGCTCGTTCTCCTCTAGCAGTGAGTCCTGGAGGTGGCAAGTGGACCTTCTGGGGAAGAGTCAACATTCTGGTCTTTTTTCTTTTTTTAACTGAATTTTATTTTAATTTTTCCCCATCTTTATTGAGACACAGTTGACTTATAACATTGTATAAGGTTACGTATACAGCAGGATGATTTTATATATACATGATGGAAATGATTATCGCAGTGAGGTTATTTAACACGTCCCTCTTCTCATATAATACAGTTTTCTTGTGTGGATGTTGAGAACTTTTCAGATTTGCTTTCTTAGCAACTTTCCAATAACAGTACAGTGGTGTTCACTGTAGTCATGAGGCCACACAGGACATCCTCCCAACTTCCTCTTGTGACTAGAAGTTTTCATGTTGGTGTCCTCTGACCACCTTCCATATCACCGGCTCCCTGCAACCACCAGTCTGCTGTCTCTAGGAGTTTGGTTTTTCTAGATTCCACGTACAAATGAGATCATACAACTTTTGTCTTTGTCTGACTTCTTTCACTTAGCATAATGCCCTCAAGGTCCATCCTTTTTGTCCCAGATAGCAGGATTTCCTTCGTTTGTATGGCCGAACAATATACTATTGTGTGTGTGTGAGTGTATCAACCACATTTTCTTTATCCATTTACCTGTCAGTGGACACATATGTTGTTTCCCTGTCTTGGCAACTATAGTGCTGCAGTGAACGTGGGGGTGCAGATGTGTCTTTGAGATATTGATTAACTTTGGATAAATACCCAGAAGTGGGATTGCTGAATCATATGGTAGTTCTATTTTTAATTTTTGAGGAACTTCCACACACAGTTTTCCACAGGGGCCACACCAGTTTGCATTCCCACCCAACAGTGCAGAAGGATTCCCTGTGCTCTGTCTACATCCCTGCTAACACCTCTTGTCTCTTTTTGATCTAGCTGTTCCAGCAGGTGTGGGGTGATACCTCATTGTGACTTTGATCTGTGTTTCCTTGATGCTCAGTGGTGCTGAGCACTTTTTCATGTACCTGTCGTCCATCTGAATATCTCCTTCACATAAATGTCTATTTAGGTCCTTTGCCCATTTTTAATGGGATTATTTGGGGGTTTTTTGCTGGCAACTTTTCTGAGTTCCTTATATATTTTGGGTATTAACTTTCTTATTATTAACATATAATGTATTATTTGTTTCAGGGGTACAGGTCTGTGAATCATCAGTCTTACACAATTCACAGCACTCACCATAGCACATACCCTCCCAGGTGTCCATCCCCCAGCCACCCCATCCCTCCCACCCAGCAGCCCTGTTTGTTTCCTGAGATTAGAGTCTCTTATGGTTTGTCTCCCTCCCTGGTTTCATCTTGTTTCATTTTCCCCTACACTCCCCGATGATGTTCTGTCTTGTTTCTCAAATTCCTCTAATCAGGAAGATCTTTTGATAATTGTCTTTCACTGATTGATTTACTTCGCTTAGCATAACGGGTATTAACTTCTTATCAGATAAGGTTTGCAAATATTTTCTTCCTTTCTGCTTCCATTCTGCAGGTTGCCCTTTCCTTTTGCTAGTGATTGTTTCAGTTGCAGGAGCTTTTTTTTTTTTTTTAATAGATTTTTATTTATTTATTTGACAGATCACAAGTAGGCAGAGAGGCAGGCAGAGAGAGAGAGGAGGAAGCAGGCTCCCTGCTGAGCAGTGAGCCCGATGCGGGACTCGATCCCAGGACCCTGAGATCATGACCCCAGCCGAAGGCAGAGGCTTTAACCCACTGAGCCACCCAGGCGCCCTGCAGGAGCTTTTTAGTTTGATATAGTCCTACTTGTTTTGCTCTTGTTGCTTGTGCTTTTGGTGTCCTATCCAAAAATTATTGCAAAGACCAGTGTTTTCTTCTAGGAGTTTTATGGTTTCTGATCTTTAATCCACATTAAATTAATTTTTCTAAGTGTTGCAAGATAAGGGTCCAGTTTCATTGTTTTGCATGTGACTGTGACATTTCCCTAGTACTGTTTAATGAAAGACTACCTTTTACCACTGAGTATTTTTGCCTCTCTTGTCAAATATTAGTTGATCATATATGCATGGGTTTATTTCTGGGCTCTTGATTCCATTCCATTGGCCTCTGTGTCTGTTTTTATGTCAATACCATACTGTTTTGATCACTGTAGCTTTGGAGTAAATTTTGAGATCAGGAGTTGTGATGCCTCCAGCTTTGTTCTTTCTTAGGATTGCTTTGGGTGTTTGAGGTGTTTTGTGGTTTCACACAGATTTTAGAATTGTTCTTTTTCTGTGAAAAATTCCATTGGCATTTTGATAAGTTTATATGGAATCTATAGATGCTGCTTTTTTTTTTTTTTAAGATTTTATTTTTTATTTGACAGAGAGCACAAGTAGGCAGAATGGCAGCCAGAGGGAGAGGGAGAAGCAGGCTCCCCGCTGAGCAGACAGCCCGATGTGGGGCTTGATCCCAGGACCCTGGGATCATGACCTGAGCTGAAGGCAGCCGCTCAACCAACTGAGCCATCCAGGCACCCCTATAGATGCTTCTTATTTGCTTTCGTGTGCTAATTTTGGGCTTAGTGTGTTTTTTTTTCCTAACTCTTTGAGACAAAGTTAGGTTCTTTATTTGAAATCTTATTTTCCCCCCTTGACGTATATGTTCAGCACTAAAAATTTCCAGTTTAGAACTGCCTTTGCTGCATCCCGTAGGTTTTGGTATGTTGTTTCTATTTTCATTTGACTCAAGGTATTTTTAAAATTCCCCTTTTGATTTCTCTGAGCTATTGTTTATTCAGGGATGTTTTATTTATTTCCATGTATTTGTGAGTTTTTTAGCTTTCCTCCTGTTACTAATTTCCAGTTTCCTACCATTATGGTTTGAAAAGATACTGTAATTTCTATATTTTTTAATTTGTTGAGACATGTTTTGTGTCCTAACATGATTTATCCTAGAAGACGTTCCATGGATCCTTGAGAAGAACGTGTATTCTGTTGCTATTTAATGGACTGTTTTATATATGTGTGTGAGGTCCATTTGGTCTATAATGTTTAAATCTGCTGTTCCTTACAGATTTTTTTTTTTTTTGGTCTGGATAATCTCCATTATTGATCGTGGGGTAGTAGAGTCCCCAGCTATTACTGTATTGCTGTTTATTTCTCCTTGTTCTGCTAGTATTTCCTTTATATATTTAGCTGTTTCAATGTTGGGTACATAAATATTTACTATTGTTCTATCTTCCTGATGAATCAATCCCTTCAGCATTATATAATAACCTCCTTTAGTTTTTTGTTTTTGTTTTTGTTTTTTTTTTTACCATTTTTTCTTAGTATTTTGTCTAATACAAGTATAGCTACTCCTTTTTGAGGGGGGTTACCATTTGCTTGAAATATCTTTTCATCCCTTCACTCTCAGTTTATGTGTATCCTTTTAAAGTTAAAGTGAGTCTCTATGTATTATAGGCAGCATATTGTTGGATCTTTTTTGTTTTTGTTTTAATCCATTCAGCTATTCTGTGTCTTTTGATGGAGAATGTAATCCATTTATGTTTAAAGTAATTATTGATAGGTAAGAAGTTACACTTGCCATTTTGTTTTCTAACTGCTTTATAGATCCTGTGTTCTTTGCTTCCTCTCTTGTCTTCCTTGGTGATCTGATGCCTTTTCATGGTGGTATGCTTTGACTCCGTTATCATAATCTTTTGCATACCTAAGATGGGTTATCCTCAGGTGGTTACCCTGAGGCTTATATGAAATATATTTATAACATGCTATTTAAGTTATTAACAACTTTGGTAGCATACAGAAATTTATACTTCTTCCCTCCTCAGATTGTACATTATTGATAATACAATTTACATATTTTCATATTGTGTGTCCAGTAACAAATTTTTGTATTTATGGTTATTTTTATTATGTTTTAACTTTTAAAATAGAGTTGTAAGTGAATTATGCAACACCATTGCAATATTTGATGATCTGACTTTAACTATATATTTACCATTACACATTGGGTATACACATTCCTATGGGTTTTACACATTCATATATTTTTATGATGCTAATTTCAAATAACCTATTTTTTATTTCACTAATGCTTTCTTCTGTTTGGTCAGTTTAGCTATTAAAGCTTTCTATGGAATTCTTCAGTTCAGTCATTGTATTCAGCTCCAGGATCTGTTGTGTTTCTTTGGTTTTTGTTTCTTTGTTGAATTTCTCATTTTGTTCATGCAGTGTCCTAATTTTGTCTGTGTATTCTTATAGTTCACTGAACTTCTTTAAGAGATTTATTCTTAATTACAGAACACATAGTTTGTGGATCTCCATTTCTTTAGGATTGGAGCTTTATGAGTTTCCTTTGGTGGTGTCATGTTTACCTGATTATTCATGAGCCTTAATTCCTTATGCATATATAAGTGGTTTCCTTTTCCAGACTTTATGGGTTTGCTTCAGTAGGAAAAGACCTTCACCATTCAGCTTAGTTTGGGTTAGTTGGTGGGTCATCTAGTAGCATTTGTCGTTGGCAGGGCATGCTGTCAGGGTCTCTAGTTGCGTGGGGCCGCTGCCCATACTCTGATCAGGGTTGGAGGCTGGGGCTCTACTCTCTGGGCTCCTTGGTTGGGTGGGTCTGCTGGTTGGGCTCTGTGTTCAAGCAGGGATGCTGAGCAGACACCCCGGTGGGTTGTACCTGCTGGCTGTGCTACATGGTCACATGGGGCCTCTACATGCATCTTACAGTCACCTCTGGTTGGGAGCTGGTCCCTGGATGTGTTCTCTGGAAGGGCGGTGCTACTGGGCAGACTCTATGATTGGGCAGGGCTATGGTGGGTCTCCACCATTGCTCCTGGTTGGGTGGGGTCTCAAGCTATGGTCCCTGACCAGATGGTTTTGCTGGCTAGACTCTGTTCAGGCAGGACCATAGGCAGGGCTTCATGATTAGACCTGGCCTCAGGCTGTGCTTTGTGATTAGACTGTGCCCTGAAGTTGGATAGGTCTGCAGGCTTCACTTCAAGATCAGGGAGCCACTGGCTATGCTCTGCTGTCGAGCAACATTGCTGGCTGGCATGGCTGGTGGGGATGGGCCTCCAGCTGTATCCTGTAGTTTGCTGGGGCTAGGGGCTGTGTCCTGTGTTTCGGTGGGGTCACTGTCTAGGCTCCCTGTCTGGACAAGGCCGGAAGCTATGTCTGACATTTGGGTAGGTTTGTAGGCTGGCCTTCAAGGTTGCTTAGGGTTACTGTTCTGGCTCCCTGGTTATGTGGGACCAGAGACTGTGCTCAACAATTGGGCAGGGCTGCTGGTTTGACTCCCTGCCCAAAGTGGGGCTGGAGGATGGGGTCAGTGGCTGCCCAGATTCTCTGGTCAGGCTTCCTGTATGGTCCGGATGACGGGAGACTACACTCAGTAGTTGAGTGGGGCTGCAGATTTGCTTCCTTGACTGGGTGGGGTGGTAGAATGGGCTCCAGAGCTGGTTTCAGTCCGTTGACTGGGGCTCCTAATCAGGGATAACTGCCAACTGAGTTCCCTAGCTACATAGGGCTACCTGCTCAGCTCTGCAGATGCGTGGAATTACTGGCCAGGATCTTTGCTCATGATCTGCTGTAGCAGGAACATGGTCCAACAGGATTTGAGTGTTGGTTAGTGGAAGTTCTGCCCTGTTTCTGTCTTTCTGATTCCCAGTGGTCCCTGTGAGCTGAGACCCAGGTGGGCCTTCTAGGAACCATCCCCCAGTGCTAGGGGACCTGGAGGTCCTCCTTCTTCCCCACTGAAGAAACCACAGCTCACTGCTGGCATGAGGGAGGGGTGATTTGGTCAGTTTTTTTTTCACTTCTCCTGCCCTTCTCATTTGGCCCTTTGTCTCTGGTCCCCAAGGGTGCATTCAGGGGTTTTCACTGTGGTGTCTATGGATAGCTGCTAGTGGTCTTGTGATGGAGACAGAAATTGGGAATAACCTATGTTGCTGTCTTGATGTCCCTGAAATCTGCATTTTGGTATTGAGAGAAATCCAGCTACGTGGAGTCCACACACATCTTCCCCAAGCCACCACCTGCCTCCCCTCATGCTTTCCCTGATTAGACCTCATTCCCCCTTTCTGGCCTCCCATCCCATATGTGACTCCTCTTCAAGATAACCTTTTATCCTGCTTTGACCAGGTAAAGAATATGGGGAGAGGAAAACAGAAGCATTGGTTAAAGGCCCACTTCCTTTGCCCTCATGCTTCCACCTGGCCCCTAGTTTTGTGTACACTCTCATTGGCCAGGTTTTGCCTCCACCTTCCTTGTTCCATTACCACTGTTTTGGGCCAGGAGAACACCTGTGTGGTGGCAAAGCCTTAAGCCTGCCTTGTCATCCTCTGTGGTGGTACCCTGTGAGGAGGGTGGGCAGTTTTGCATAAACCAGTTGTTACTTTGTAATTGAAGAACATATTTTGTTTATTTTAGATGTAATTAAAGAATCTGGTGCAAAGCACAAGGGATTGATTGAAATACTCAACCTTTCTGAAGAAAGTGAAGTAGATGACACTGAGGTGAGGTATCTGCTGGTTTCTTTTGTTTAAAAGGTCAAGTTTCTGCTATATATATTGGGCATTTGAAAAACTGTTAATAGACTGTGATTCCTGTATGGCAGTTTTGGTGAACTATGTAGGATTTGTTTGCCAAGCAGGTGTGCTAGACTGTGGGAGGCAGGGTGAAGTGTGGAGCGGAGGGGTGTAGGAAGAAGAAGAGGAAGCCCCAGAAGCCCTAGACTGGCCTGCATTCCAGGTGTGGGGCCCATACAGGTGCCCGTGCCCTCCCTGGCCCCTTCCTCTGTGACTCCGGGATGGTAGCAGGTAAATGTGACCTTATACGGACTGGAGTGTGCTCAGGCGGATGAATGGGGTTTCTGCATCTTTGTGGTTTCCCTTTAATAGTGAAAATTCTCCACTTTAGCTGTCCCCTCTTTCAGTTATATTGCATGGTTTTGGTAAACTAGTTGCGGCATTGCTTTTGCCTGGCTCTCCTGGGGGGTGGAGCTTTGTGGAGCTCCCAGGTTGGGTTTTCAGGGACTGTCCTCTTGAAGCTGAGAAGCTTGCTTCCTGGGGGAAGAGGGGAATGACCATTTGTACCATTTGTTGATTTTCCAAACTAAGATAGTTTGACAGGGGGTCTTTTTGATTTGTGAACATATTTAAATGTGAATTCTTAACAAAGATAGAAAAACTAAGCCATACTGAGATACATGCCTATGACTGGCCTTTAGTAAAGGTTATAAAATGCCATAAAAGTGGGGCTCAGACCCATCTTTAGATGTATGGTTGCCATGTTTAAGGGCTGTGATTTCACTTCACTATATTAAGATCCAGCTGGAAAGGTTTTCATCAGCATATTAAGCTGGCCTTTTAGATTCAGCCCTTGGTGGCGTTACATGACAAACTGGGACCCACCACCCGGGATCAGGATCAGCTCAAGGGAATCACAGGAACACTAAGTATTTCAAACCAACACCTCTTTTCATTCTGAGAATACCACAGAAGCATCCCCAGGGCGGCATTCAGATGCTTCCTTCTTCCTATCTGCCCTCTTCTCCCCCCACCCATCTCTCTTCTTGTCCCTTCTCCTCCTTCCCTCTTTTTTTCTTCCTTTCCCAATTTTCCTCCACGTCAAAAAAGTGTAGCCCCAAGGCCACGTTATTGTGGGAACTTGATTTTCCTAATTACACTGGCTTTGGGGTTCTAGACCAGCGCTGTTCAATAGAAATACAATGCAAGCCGCATACAGAATTTAAATTTTTCTAGTAGCCATATTAAAAAAGTTAAAAGAAACAGGTGAAATTAATTTTAATATTTTTATTTAACCAAGTATATAAAAATACCATTTTAACATGTAATTAGTATCAAAATTACTGAGATTTCACATTCTTTTTTTTGTATTAAGTCTTCAAAGTCTGTTGTGTATTATTTTACACTTCTAACGCATCTCAAATCAGACCAGCCACATTTCAAGTGCTCAACAGCCAAATGTGGCTAGTGGCTACCATACTGGACAGCGCATTTCTAGACCCTGATAAAAGCCATGGGGTGACTACATCATCAATATAATACATATACATATACACATAACATTTTATATGCAAATTAAGGGGTTCACATTTCTAAGAAGTCCACTCCAGATTTGGCCATCAACCCAGTCAATGGACCTTTGATTAAAAAACCCTTACATGTTCTCAAAGTCTGTGAAGAAATCTGGCACAACTCTCTTATATCCACTTCTTCCTCTTCCCGCAGGATCACAGCACTTCTCCCAGCCGTATGTCCTCAGGTTGTGAGAGAACATCAAACGAGATTTTTCTTAGGTTTGTATTTTTCTGATTTGTAGGTGAATGTGAGTAAAAAGAAAGGAGATGGGGATATACTGAAGGATCTTATGAAAACTGCAGGCACCGCCAAGGTCAGAGAGGCTCTTGGAGATTACCTGAAGGCACTTAAGACGGGTAAAGGAGGCAACCCTTGTGAACCAGAGGGTCCCTTTTCTATTTACCCGAGTTATGCTCTGTACTGTGGTCTGGATTCCCAGAGGTTAGGGTGATGTCTGTGAGGCTTCTGAAACAACTCTTTATGCTGCAGGATAAACTGTAGTCTGGAGGTTGAGAGCTAGTCACGAGTAAGACCATAATTAGTGACTGTTGGTATCATATACACCGCAATCTGTTTTGCCTATGGAACTGCTGAGAGTTTTCTGGAATGATAATTCATTCAGTTATTTGTATAATTACTTGTTCCAGGTTTATCTTCCCTCCTAGAGTGTAAGCTCTAAGGGGGCATGGAAGGTGTGTGTCTTATTCACTGCTGTATCACCAGCTTTTTGCACAATTCCTGGCACATTTGTTGAATGAATGAGTGAAAGAATGAGAGGCATTACAGATATAATTGAGATTTACCTAGATGGTATCTACACTGTGTGGAAGTGAGGTCATTCATTGTCTTCTTCCCTAAATTAGTCAGCTGCCAGGCAGAAGGACTGGGGGGCCTGTATGTCCGCACCTCATCCTTGGACTCTGTTATCAAGGTATGAGGTGCTGACTGGCCCACAGGTTGGAATACTGGGAGGCCAAGCTTTGGGAGGTGGTGGTGAAGCAATTAAGTGTTTGGTTCTGACAGTAGGTGAAGGTCATAAAGCTAGTAGTTGGTTTATAAAATGGAGCTACTGGAAAAAAACATTGAAAATATCATACTTTTATCAAGAACAAAATAAAAGTGAGGCATTTGAAAAAAAGGCATTCGTTCCTATGGAACTCATGTTCATAATTAGTTTTATATGTTAAAAACATGGTAAGGTCTTGAAATTCTCAATGATATAAGAATTCTTTATAAATATCAGTTCTCATTTTCTTATAAGCTGTTTGGATTTTCTACCTTATTGGTGGTGCTCAAAGGGAAAAAGTTTTGCTTTTTTGATCAAAATCACTTCCTGTATATTTCTTTTTAGAATTTACAGTGGCAATGATTTTACCAAGGAAAGCCATGCAACCCAGGAATTGAATTGTTAAAAGGAAACGGAGTGAGAACACCCTGCAGGTATGACCTCTGAGGTCAGTTTGCAGGGAGGTAAAAGGAAGTGCTTAATGAGGGTGCTTCAAAGTCCTAAATGATGAACTGGAAAAGGTTAGTGAGGAGGGCTGTTTCATTCATCTTTGCATCCCTTGCCATTTTGGGGGGAAATAATGAAATGAGACTTCTATCCTTGATGGAAAGGAATGTATACATAGGCCTTCTTATGAGATAAATATATAGTTCAAGACTGTGTGTCAATGGTGGGGTTCTTTGGCAGGCAACAATTGTTAACCAAGCAACTCTGAGGTTCACCTACCACAACGGAAAAACCTCTCCAGCCTTTTGGATTGGGAGGTTTTAGGTCCTGTTCTTGGCCTCTGGTGTTGGGCAATTGACACCCTTTGGCTTTAAGTGCTATTGTCCTTCATCTATTTATCGTTATGCCCTCTGGGCCATTATGTACATGTCCAGGAAGGATTTGGGATATTAAGCAATGGTCTGGGAGTGGAACAAAGCTGAAGAGCTCCAAGGAACAATGAGCTCTGTTTCACGGTAACCAGGATTGGTGGTGCTAAAAGGCTTTTTGTGCTATTTCCATGTGTCTGGAACATGTAGTATGAAATTTGGGGACAATTTGGTATGAAGAGTTGGAGACTACATTTTAAAATCTAAGTAGCTTGATCCCGGGCATGCTAGTTATCCTTCGGACCTCTTCTCTTGAGATCCAGGATCCCCATTGTGGCACTGCACATGACCACACTCTTTGACGCCACTACAGAGCAACTGTATGGCGTCTTCCCTGGGAAAGACACAAGTAACTTCCCAAGCTAGGATCTTCAGTGCTGACACTGGGAGACAATGTGCCACTAAGAACTGGAGCTGGTTTTTCACTTCCCATACGGCTATGTTCTTAACAACTAAGGGATTTATCTAGACGGTGGGGACAGAAGTCTTTAGGATGACTTTAAAAAAAAAAGGGAGTAAAAGATGGGCATTTTAGGGAAACAGATCCACATTTAGGGGATACATTACTGAGTTTTATCCCTCTGAGGGAGAGGGAGAGAAAGCTGTAAGTAAAAGCTACAGATTAAGGATAAGAGAAAAAAACCCAAACTACCTTAACTGTTAATACTTTGGATTTAGGTTAAAAAGGTGATAGGGCACACTGGACTAACATGTCTGCTATATGTTTGCTTGGTTAGTTGGTGCAAAAATTTTCTAAATATCCTGCTGTATTAGAAGCTGAAAAAGGAGGGAAATTCCAAATGTTTGATGGGAACATCACCAGTGAATATGTAGAATTGGTAAGTAATCTTTAGAGTTAAAGAAAAGCTGGGACTGACTCTTCTGTTAATACTGCTTTTTATTAAGTAGTTTCTATAGCCAGCATAGGGCTTGAGCTCATGACCTCAAGATCAGGAGTCACATGCTCTTCCCAATGAGCCAGCCAGGCACCCCAATATTGCTTTTTAAAATCCATGCTTTTAAAACTTGCTTTGGTTTTTTTATCTGAGCTCACAGAAACTTGAGAACATCATAAAGTTGGTCATAGTAAAGCTATGTGTACCTGGTTGTAAAATAAAAGTTACACATAGTAATGCTAAAGATGAAGACTTAGTTCGTAGCATAGTAGATGTGCTAATGCTTATGGTTTTAGAAGAAAGAAGTAGAATTCTTAACTCATGCTCTACAAGTTTCACATTTCGGCCACCTAAATCAGTGAGGTCTGCACTGGGTTACCAGTGTCACTGCTCTTCTGTCCTGGAGGTCAGTGCTGGCATGCAGGAACAGTGGATTTTCAGTTGGTGCTGACGTATAACCTGGAAGATGGGACTGTACAGTTGTTGACTCAGTATTTTAAGTGCTCAGGGATTTTAATGAAAGGATTTTCTGTATTGGAAGTTTTAAAAGATGTTTTAAGGGAATTTCCCCTTTGTTTTTAGTTGACAAAAAGATCATCATGAAGTGGAGATGTAGGAACTGGCCAGAAGGTATGTTACTAGTATTCTTTGTTTTAAGAGTCTAGAAACACTCAAGCTCACACCCATGCCCCGGCACCCAGACACACTATTAAAAAAATAACAAGGAGTAGTACTATATGGACAGTTTTCCTTTTCGTAATGCTGTAATAAGCTTCTTATCTTCTTTCCAGAACACTATGCAAGAGTTGCCCTGAGCTTTGTGCCTATCCAGGGCAGACTGAATTACAATTAGACCGTTCAGGAGTTCCTATCTGTAAAGAAGAGCATGAAATTCTGTTGGTAGAAGCAGCATTTTGAAGAAATAAAAGGTTTATTGCGGCTGACCACCCTAAATGGTTGAATTAGAAGATTTTATAAGGGTATTACTTTTGGTAAGCAGGAAAAATGTCAAGTTTACCTCTTCCCCATTATTCCTTTTAAAAAAGACACTCTTAATTTATAGTGGATGAAATCCATGAGCTTATACAGAATTCAAAGCACCATTTGAACCTTTACTACAACTAGACTCTCACTGGATTAAAAGTAGCAAGCAACCTGTATTGGGTATGAACCTTACCTCCCATAGCGTTCCTGTGGGGAGAGACTGAGCCATTGGGTACAGATGGTTGCTGTTTCCCACTAAAGCTTGTCCTAGCAAGCTGCTTTCAGCTGTATTTTTAGTTCAGGCAGATAAAAAATAAATGGCACATCGATACTCTTCCTTTATTTTACTTCAGGGTTTTTAAGGTCTGTAGCTCTTAGGTAGCGAAGCAGTAGCGTGTCGCGGTTCGGAAGCATGCTGATGTGAGGCGCAGCGGGCCTTGTCCTGAGGCTGTTCCCTATGGCAGTTCTGCACTCTGGATGGAGGCCTGAAAGGCTCAGGGGTAAGTGACTTTTTGGACTGCCGCTACTATAGTGAAAGAGAATATGATGGAGAAGTGCTTCCCTCCCACTCACAGTTTTCTCATTACTTTCATCTGAGAAGACTAAAGCAATGTTAAATGTAAACAAATGAAAAGTCATCACAATTCGTTTAATTAAGTGCACAGAATAGCAATCAGTCATGTCAATAAAAATAAAACAATTATTTTTACATCAAGTGTGCTTTATTTCCTCCACAGGTATTCTGTTAAATAAAGCACCATTTATATACTGCCAGGCCACAGCTAAAGAGGATTCTTTACAGAATCAAATTTCTTGTGGTTGTTCCGTATACAAGTAAACTTAATTTTGATAATAAGAACCACAGCGATCGGAGGCAATCTGCCTCTATTATAAGGTACAAAACTGGCACAGAGGACACCATATTATACACAGTAAAAATGCTGTAAGTTTAAATTACATTGTACAGGGCCAGGGAACCCTGTCCCTCCCAGACAGCCATAGGAAGTGAAAGCCACTACAGTGAACTCTTAATTACATAAAACATAGCCATTATCTGATTGCCCTTTAGAAAGTATACTGAAGATGCAAAGTTTTTCATCTGGATTTCTGCCTGACCAAGGAGTAAGCCTATAAATCTATCTTGCCATTCAAGCAGAGAGCACTGGACAAACTGAAGCACAAAAACAGAAATAAGCAAAACTTATACAAACAGCATTGTGGGGAGAGGGGACCTTAAAAGTAGACATGCTACATCTAATGTCAAGAAGCAGCTTGGTTTCCTTTGCCAGATATCCTCGTGACCACATGGATTGTAGATTCAATGGTCCTACACAGAGTATCTAAAATGTCGTGTTGCTGCATATGACTAAAAAGTCCTCTGGAATGGCCACAACTGAGTGATAAAGCAGCCTCAGGGTCCTGGGAGGGCAAAGCTTGACCATCACAGCTTCTCAAGTCAGCTAAATCAGAGAGAACCGCAGAGAGTGAAGTAGAAGGGAACTCAGATTCTTCCTCAGCTAGGTTAGAATCCTTGGGACAGTGGAGGTCCTTAAATTCTTTACAGTCTTCAAATCTACCATCACTGGACTGTTCTTCTGCATGCTGTGACCTGATATTTGACATGTCTTCTGAAAACGAAGATGGAACTTCCATTCGATATTCTTTAACAGAACTATTTTCAGGGGAAGGAAGATCTTGTTCAGTTCCTGGATCAATGATTGAGGAGTCTCTTGTCTCATTGTCTGAAGTGCTAGTTGGGGTTAGGACCTCCCTGGTTTCTGTTTTCATGTCGCTGATACAGCTGTCTACAGTGTGCTCCTCATCACTGCTAACACGCCTTCTTTTAACAGGAGTTGCCCCTTCATCATCTGTGAAAATGAACATCATTCTCTGAAAGGAGTCATTAAGATCACAGTGGGAGTATTTGTGGGAGAGTTTCTTTTTAGCATTATATGCAAGAGACCCAACTGAACCAACAGCTACAATAAAGTCGGTTATACCGAGTGTATTCCCCTCTCCCACCCTAAAGGTAATATTAGTCCAGAAAGCTAACCTTTAGTTTTTCTTTCTTTGGCTTCTTGCTCTTGGAGTGAGTTTCTCTGCTGCAGACAAGTCCTACATTTGCTCAAAAGCTCTTGCAGAGTTGGAATGAGAGCTGGGTTTAATTGCTTGGGAGTGTGTACTGACAGGAGCAAAGCAAGTGCCCGCAGATCCTAGAAAACCCAGATGGGAACATTTCATATTCTAAAGCTAACATTTTGACACAGTTGTTTACAGTTTACCACACATTTACTTTCCCAGGAATTCATTCTGGTTTCTCAGGCAATTTTAGAGAATGCTAAAACTAGAGAGCTAGCATTAGCGTATTACCATATTTTATTGGTTCTAAGTCATTAATACCAATATTCTACATATTATGCCACTAATAAGGTCAGACTGAAGACTCAAATAGTTTTCTGAAAATGGAAAAGGCAAAAAAAGGGATTTAAAAAATAAGCCCTGAATTATCCATGAGAAATTAAGGCCTCAATCTAGATATTACAATTCCTCAAATACACTGATTTCTGGTGTCAGTCAAATAGTAAGGTGTTTCTTAGCTCTATAATCTAGTCTGGCATCTAAGCAACACTTGGTTATTGGGGAGGCTGCTGCTGGACAGGTGCTAGCATTCCATTACTGTATGACCTGGAGATAAAAGAAATGTCTCCCTCTTGGTGGTCTCACTGCCCTTAACATTTAATGACATTTGCTCATGTCTTCCAAGGTAATGTAAAAGTGTGTACTACATACTTCAAAGGCATGGAGAACACATATTTTTAGAGAATTTTCATCTATGTGATTTTTCAGAGTTTGAATAATTTGAAGTTATGATAGTAAAAATATTAATTTGAAGTTATAGTAAAAATCATATTAAAGCTGAATTTAGAGTTGATTTAAGGAAAGTACTTAAGTACAGGACTATTCCCTTCCACAGTTCTTACCCCATTTTTTTTTTTAAGATTTCTTTTTTTTTTTAAGATTTTATTTATTTGACAGAGTGAAAGCCACTACAGTGAATTCTTAATTACATAAAACATAGCCATTATCTGATTGCCCTTTAGAAAGTATACTGAAGATGCAAATTTTTTCATCTGGATTTCTGCCTGACCAAGGATTAAGCCTATAAATCTATCACAAGTACACAGAGAGGCAGGCAGAGAGAGAGGGGAAAGCAGGCTCCCTGCTGAGCAGAGAGCCTGATGCAGGGCTCTATCCCAGGACCCTGGGATCATGACCTGAGCTGAAGGCAGAGGCTTTAACCCACTGAGCCACCCAGGCACCCCTAAGATTTCATTTTTAAGCAATTCTACACTCAATGTGGGGCTGAAACAACCCCAAGATCAAGAGTCACACACTCCCAACTGAGCTAGCCAGGTACCCCAATTCTTACCCCATTTAAAGAAGCACTTGCTTTAGAAATTTCAACTCGGTTGGTGAAATCAGATTGCAGGTTCTGATACTGATTTATCAAGTTTGTAATTAGGGTGCTGATCAAATTGGCACAGTTTGCTTCAGAGAACACTTGTCCTTGAACCTGGAAAAAAAAAGATTAAAACAAAAGTCTCCAAAAAGGCCAACGTAATGAAAATATAACCACTAACACATTGGAAGTAACACACTGAGTTTCCAAAGTAGTATGACATACCTTTAGAAGAAAATGTGTCATGAATGTGTAGACAATGTTGTTGTTTAGAAAAGTTCTTTCATCCATCAGGATACATTTTATATATTCTGCAAAAACGGGATCTTCACACAAAAGCTTGATGCAATTTTTTGACATTGCAGACTACAGTGGGGGAGAAGAAGTACTGATGTTGAGCATGGAAGTAACTGCAAGGCTTATGCACGCTTATCATGAACATGCAATCATTTTAAGTCCTGTTAGAGAAGCCACTTTTAACTGTCTACTGAATTTTCAGTTAACTGTCCTCCCAGTAAACTAAATCTTCCGCACTTAGACGCTACACGAGTGTCCGAGAAAGAGACTTGTAACGTCTGAAGGGTAATATAAAACAGGTTTCCAAAGAAATTCAACTTTAGCATGAAGAGAGGAAACAAGGACTGGACAAATAAGACTAACAAATGGATGAAAATGTTTTCAGGGGACCAAATTGATGGATAATTAATAGGTAACCAAACCATATGTAGAGAAAAAGACAAATTTTAAAAATTAAATTTATTCTGTGAAAGGAGTTAAAACCTTAAAGCAATTGTAGTTTGTCTGGTAAATATCCTTCTCCCCCCATGAATACTGCAAAGGTAAACAGCAAATTTTTAAAAATTATCTCACAAAGATAATTAGTGGGTCCCCAACAGGTGGGAATTTTACTACAATTTGGTTTTCCTGTTTTTAAATGGTCATGGCTCTTAAACACAAGTAGTATGTCTTTAAGTGGATATACTCTCTAGATTATATGCATTTTAATAATCATTTATAAGGAAGACAAAATGGACTATTTTAAAAAATAGGACAAAGTTTAGATAATAGGTATAGATTATATACTTAAATATTTTATTAGAGTAAGGAATTGGTAAGTACACTCAAGTTCACCCAAGAAACCAGGAGTCTAACACGACCGGACCCAGCTCCTCAGAGGCTTGCTGTTAGGAAGACTGGCCTTATTCTAGCAACCAGAGCCTCTGCTTGCTGCCCGGGTTTCCTGATGGCTGCTTCGACCAAGTTGGCAGGGCTCTAGAAGCCCTAAAGAGAGTTTGGCATTGTTTTAGAGGAAGTTTTTGGAGACGGTGAATTCTTTGGAAAACAAGCCAATAAAGGGAGCAGTAAAATGCTGGAGTAGATAAAACAACAGGGAAGCAACAGACTGACTGAGCAGAGAAACCAAAAAAACCAACTACCCAGATCAAGAAGAATGAAAGAGCAGCAGCAGTGGCAGAGGGAAAAAGCAGAGGTTTGCTCCAATTTACTGAACTGACCACTCAGCTAAAAAATCAACCAGCATGTCATTTTCTCAAAGTCCCCAGTGTACTAAATAAGGCCCTGGGATCAACATAAATTAGTTCAAAGATTCCTATTATAGAAAACAAAGTGACATTTCTTTAGGGGCTAGAGAGGATTCCATTTCTACACTTGAGAAGTTCACAGTTTGGAACAGGAAGAGAAACAACTATCCCAACACCATTTGACACATGTCTACAAGGAGAAGAAACTGCATTACAGCCTAGGCAGTTGGCTGTACCAGAGGCATAGAATGTTTCCATGTTTCAGATACTAGAATTTGCGTAAAGTTTAAGCCAAAGTAAAGTAAATACAACTCTCTTCCTCTGGGGATGGGGGACTGCAACCAAGCACAAAACCAATAGGTTTTTTTTTTTTCTGGGTCTAAAGAAAGTGGGGAATCCTTTATGCCTGATCCAAGGAATGAGCCAAATCTTAGGACCAATCTGGTTTCCCCCTTCATGTCCCTGCCATTCTCCCCCCACAATTAAACAAGCATTACTGAGATGCCCACTTTATTTTAAAGAGTTGGCTTTTAGATACTTCAGGTAGGTAGGATGCGGTGTTTCTTGATCTCAGTGAGGCTGCAGTCAAGAACAAGTGCATCAGACTCTTGAAAACCTCTCCAAAGTAACAGGGAAGAGGTAAAGGACAGACTGATGAAATTGTTTCTGCTAAAGCTTTGAAGGGTGAAGGGGAGCAAAAGAGAGATGGGGCAGGTGAGGGGGGAGCAAGAAGTGGAACATGCCTTCTTCTCCTAAATACCTCCCTGTTTTGTTGGACTTTTAGCATGACTGTTTATAGTGATCAATACATTACAAATTCAATAGCTCATTTGAAACAGCCTCTGTGGTATAAATCTACTGAAATAAAAACGTCAAAGGGCAACTTGATGCCCAATACTCAATAGCTATTATTTTCATTCATCATACTTTTATCTACCAAGATTCTAAAACATCTTTAATTTCCAGTTTGTGTTCAATCCATTGTTTCTAAAATTATTGACCAAATGGTCAGATGAGATGAAAGATCAAATCATCTAAAACTCATTTTCTTTACCTGAGTCTGGCATAGCTCAGTCCAAAGTTTGGGGAACAGTGCAAGATGAAGTGGCAAACCTTCATAGGCAACTAGGACACCTAATATTTGAAAAGAAATCAAAATAGGTTATAATTATAAATTATACTACTAAGGTATTCAACTCTGCAGGTACAATTCTATAAGTATTCTAGTCATAACTATGCATCTTTCTACATGTTTGAGAAATACACAGAATATTTAAAGGGGAAGAATTCATTCCAGTGCTTTAACCAGTGAAATAATTTAAAATACAGTATACGCTGCCTGAATTTATTCATATTCCACACCTCATTCCCTGAAGGATCTGAGGTAACTTAAACCAATTCTGCTTTTTAAGTATTAGAACTTTATTTGGGACAATTTAATAGGGGGTACTGCAAGTGGTTCTAAAGCTTTCTTAGATAAAGGTACCACTCTGCATATTAGGTAATTTTCATAGACTAGCTAAGCTTGGAGGGGAAGGAGGGACAAGGTTAAAAAGAGGATGTGGAGAATTAGAAATACTGTTCCTCTTTTACCTTGTTTATCCAAAACCAGGGAGAATTATCTTTATGGTAGATTTACCTAAACACTGTTCTTGAGTCTAACAGCTTCAAGACTTGTCCCCAAGCTCTTCCGGGTAGACCACTCTTGGCTGTGTGTCAGTATCCTATTTGGAACCTCTACTGTTTTAACCTTTACTCTTCCTATTCCAAATGTCAAGTGTATCTCTAAGAAATGTATTCCCCTACCCTCTGCCCTCCTACCTCTCAAAGAACAGAAGTTGCTATACCACAGCTGTAAGTAAATTTCCCATTCTCCATACTCCCACTTCCAGCGAAATTATGATGATGGAGAGGGAGAAATATAATAAAAACTATCTTCCTCCAGGTAAGAAAAAATTATGAGTTAGACGTGAAGTCAGCAAACTTTTTCTGTAAAGGGCCAAACAGTAAATATTTTAGTCTTTGCACCAAATGATCGCTGTTGCAACTAATCAACTCTGCAGAGGTAGTATAAAAGCAGCCAAAGGCAACACTAGATGAAGGTGTAGCTATCTTTCAATAAAATTTAAGAATACTGAAATTTGAATCACATGTAAATTTTGTGGGTCACACAATATTTAGAATAACCTAGCATTTAAAAAAAATTTAAGGGGCGCCTGTGTGGCTCAGTGGGTTAAAGCCTCTTCCTTCGGCTCAGGTCATGATCCCAGGGTCCTGGGATCGAGCCCCGCATCAGGCTCTCTGCTCAGCGGGGAGCCTGCTTCCCCCTCTCTCTCTGCCTGCCTCTCTGCCTCCTTGTGATTTCTGTCTGTCAAATAAATCTTAAAAAAAATAAAAATAAAAAATATAAAAACCCTCCTTAGCACGCAGGTAAGCTCACTGGTTATACAAAACCAGGCAGCATGCAGGCTATTATTGTTTGCCAACCTCTGGGTTGGACCAAGGATTCAAGAAATCTTAAGACAGGTCCTATCAGTCATCCAAGGATGCCAAAATACCCTTTTGTGGGGAAGTCTATTATATTCTGTCAAGATTAATCCCTTTGTAGAGAGACCCCCTTTCCCCCCCAAGGAAATCTATGCACCATTCTCCTTTATCCTAACCTAATCTGGCTGGGGATGGAGGCATTTACCCAACGTAAGAACACAATACACATAAGCAAACAAAGGCAGGTCATCAAAATTGTTGGGTACAGGGAAGAGTTTCTATGTCCCTGCATCATAATTACCTATAAAGGTACACCAAGGGTTGGCAAACTACGGCTTGCAGGCCAAGTCTGGTCCACAACCTGTCTTTGTATGGCCATGTGAGCTAAGAAGGACTTTTGTATTTTTAAAAGATTGTAAACATAAATGTATGACGCAGACCATACATATGGCCAGCAAAATACACCCTTTGCAGAAGAGTCTGCCAACCCCTGAACTAGAGGCTGCCCTGACCTCTCAGGTGAAAGTAGACTGTACATTACAATATAAGAGTCTCTAGTCTTTACTCTTTTTCCTCAATTATTCCTCAAAGTAAAATATAATATTTATTCCTATTTTCCACAACTTCAAAAAACCAGTACTACCACAATAAACAACCCACAGAGGATTTCTATAATCTAAGATCACTGCCAAGTAATAATCCAATCCTATTATCTTTATTTTACAACAGAAGGAGGAAATAAATACATGCTGGCAATTATTCTGCTAGGTGTGTCGGATAATTACATTTAATTTTCTTACCAACTTTGGGAGGCATTGTTTCATTCTCATTTCCCCTTTTCTTAATGAAGATATCAGATTTAGAGAGATTATGTAATCTGCTCAGGTTCATCCCAAAAGCCAGTGAGCAAAACATCTATCTCTGGTATACTTGATTTTGAAGCCTGTAATTTTTTCAGTAATCAGTGTTTTCCCAAACTTCAGTCATTCATATTTTTTTCATACATGTCCATCACTGTACTATTTGTTTACTTAGTACTGTTCTTTAGATTCACTTAGGGAAGCTAATACTACATTAGCCTTGGGCAACAGAACATCCAGGAAGTCACAAATTTGGTATACTAGTTATATATTTCTGTGACACAGTAAGACCCATATATATTTATGAATATAAAATTATTTTCCATGGACCATTTTATACACTACACTCTGGAAAGCACTGCCACCCATGGTGAGTCAACGATACCTCTCTCAATGGTCCTACCTATTTCCTCTCTGAATTGCACCTCCTTTGGAAGGAGGGCCATCCCTTCAGAGCAACAGTTTCAGTTTCCTTCTACCATTTTCACAAAACACTGAGGATCAGGCGTATCTTGGCTATGACTCAAGGTAGAGGTCAATGCCATCCTACTCCACACCTTCCTCCAATAACCTTCTGGGATGCCTTACTTACTGGGTACAAAGCACAGAGAGATGCAATCAAGGCACATGTCCAAGCCTTGTCCTAGTAAACAGGACAGGCAGACCTAAGACATATGGGCTTCTGCCCATTCAGCTTTCTTCATCCTGTGACTTCAGATATCCTCAGATGTTTCTTACCCCAACCCATCTAAAGGAACTAATATACAATAATCAAAAACTGTCCCAAATACCTTTCCTCATTATTAATACTTTATACTGTATATGCTACTAGATGTGTTATTAAAATCTTCTAAAAACCGTTTTTGTAGGTAAAATGGTAATTCAGATGACTGGTGTGAGGATGAAATCTTTTTTATGTATATTTACTAGTTTAGGGTGTCTCCTATCTGAATTGTGTTCGGATTGTCTGGTTTTCTATAGGAGTGTTTAGCCCACCCAAGCATTATCCATGGAAGTGGTGGCTTTTGCCAATGGATGAAAGCCCACAACTAATACTCTACTATGGGACTGAATCAAGACATCTTAGCCCAAGAATATCACACACTTGATTCTTCTATATCCCCTTTTCTGACTTATACCCACTAAGCAACCAATTGCTGTTTATTTGGCTTCCCATGTAGGTTACTAGAAAAAAATCTGCTGGCCCTACCATGGAATATTCAGATCCCTGTATTAGTTCTTCCTCTTTGTAAGTTAACAGACTGGTAATCAACTAAATTATAAATATACATATTACATGTTATTACTAAGTTTTAGCCAAGGATAAATGGATCTTCCCCTGGTAGACTGGTAGAAGCTGCCTTCTGATATGAGCTGCATGACTGATATATTCAGTCACCTTATAAAGTCTTTTGGAAAACAGCTAACCAGTTGTCTTTCCAGTTAGTACCATCTTGACATCAAAAAAGGTAAAGCATGGACCAGAGCTGTGCTTTTTTATAATCTGAATTTCTAATCTGTTTACTTTTACCAACTATCTTAATTTTTTTTTAATTCTAAAGATTTTGAAGATTTCAGATTTCATGTTGCCTGCAAAAATTTCCTTTTACTATTTTTTACTTTCATTTATTAATGCATTCTGAAAACTGTCAAAAGCAATGTTACATAGTAAAGGTGAGAGGTTGTTTTCTCTGAAAATGAAAATTTAAATGAAAAGATGAAATCTAGAAATGTCATTTAATTTTACTTGAGCATCTCAGTGTTAATTTTATACATGTATGGTTCCTTAAAAAAATTATATGAGAGTTTGCAATACAGTTTCCTAGACTACTTTCTAAAAATTTTGTTTCTTCTCCCCAATACAAATGATCATTGCAAATAATATAAAATTTACAGTCATTTAACCTAGACCTTGACCTGTAATTTTATCCATACACAGTTTAGATTATAATCACCTAGGTTTTGTGTGTGTGTGTGTGTGTGTGTGTGTGTGTGTGTTTTCACATGTACTAAGTGACTTTTCCTCTTGTTCTAAGACTGTGGTCACATTCTGCATATTGTTTTCCAATTTGCTTTTTCGCATGTAATCCAAAGTCATTTCCTATCTTTTTAAAGACCTATATATAATACAAACTATTTAAAGACTGTATGATAAACTACAGATTTACTTAGCTAAGCTCCTATTGATGGACATTTGAGTTGTTTCCCATTTTTACCCAATACAAACTGAATGAAAATAAATACCCAATCTATGTTTTTGGACACCTTCGTAAGTAGAGTAGATTCTTAGATCTGGTACTGCAAGATGAAGGGTTATGAACAATCTAAATTGATAATGCTAATACGCATCCCCGAACTGACTCCATTATAACATCTTTTCTTTCCCCAAACTGTTTAGGTATACCATCAAAACTTTGTCTCATAGTTGGAAACAAAAAATGAGAGAAAAGAGAAATCACTAGTAAGGTAGGGCAACCTCTCATTCGGTTACCAAACATTTACTTGTTATGTGTGAAGGAGTTGCTTGTTGATGTCCTTTACTTATTAATGATCTTTCCCATCTCACTGAATCCTAAAAACTCTTCGTATATTGCCAATACTAGCTATCTGTTAAGAATGCAAATATTTTTCCCATTAGCTGTTCTTTAGTCTATGGCATTTTTCAACATGTAGTATTTTCAATTTTTATATTGCCAAAAACTTTTGTTTATGGGTTTTATGTCCTGCTTAACATGGTCTTTCAAACTAGAAGGTGCTTATCCATATGATTCTATATTTTTAATAGTGATTATTTTATTCTTCACAATTAAATATTTAATTCTCCTGTAATCTATTTTAATCTAAGTGGTGGAAAAGTTTTCCCCTTCTCTCCTTAGACAGTTGATTCTCTCAAAACCATACCATTTCCACATGTCTGACAGGTCATCTCTATTGTCTTCAAATTCCTCATGTTATATGCAAACAATGAATCATGGAACACTACATCAAAAACTAACATAACACAATTAAAAAAAATTCCTCATGTATCCTTATGTTTCTCTATAGGCTGTTTTGTCTATGTATGTTTTTCTGCCTACATATTTCTGTATCTACATTATATAGTTTTAAACAGTATAGTTTAATGTAAGAAAGGAGAAAAAATAAACCTGTATTTGCTGTTCTGATGCACAAAAAAGATTAAAAAGTTAATGAAAGGAGGGGGGGCAAGACTGTGAGTGATATGGTGTCCTTACCTTTTGCTATTTTCAATTATAAATTCATGTATGTAGTAAATCCTAATTAATAAAATAAAAAATTACTGATCTTTATTAAGTATTTTAGAAATTAATAGTGCCAAGCCCTGTTACTACCTTTTTTTTAAAACAGCTTTTTGGGCTAAATTCTGCTATTTTTAAATTCTCAAAATACTGTAGCTTCAGACACACCATTATTTCACATGGCAGTCAGCAGCTTTATGCATTCTCCCAAAATTCTACCCCCACTTCATGGTCTTCCCTAACCCCATGCTTGACTAACCTCACTTCAAAAGTACTCCAGCCCTTACTTTACTAGTTAGTACCTGCAACCCTAATATGCAATTATTACATAATTCCTTTTTATCTCCTAACGAATCTTAAAATCTGCTCAGTTACCCATATAACAATTATGACAAAGACTTTCCCTCAAAACTGGAAGTGACTTGCAATCCAAGTCTTGAGTCAATCCCACCTGTGGTCACAATATTCTGGCCCTTTGACCATCTAACCTCAAGGCTTAAATGACTAAGGACATAAACAATTTAAATTTACCTTTCCCTCTCCTTGTTGCCAGATTTAATTTCCTGAAGATATTACATAAATTAGAACTCCTTAGCAAATCTCTGCTCTTCGTTTCAGTCATTAATGTGGACTTTATTTTAAGCTCTATCCTAGGTGCCTCTCCCTGGAAATAATCATTTCATCTGAAGGTGGGAGTTAACTTTAAACACTGGGGCATACTCTTTTTATTCAAATGAGGCATGAGAAAGCACTGCTTTTAGGTCTTTGTTAAAATAATGTCTAATTTTCTGCATTAATTGATATAATAACCACGAGTCCCAGGGAAGTTGGCAGAGTAGGAGGAGCTAATAAAAGTACATGAATGAATGAATTTAAGAGAAAAAGATACAACCCTGAAAATTTTCTTTTCCTGCTTAATTTGTGAAGGCTTTGGTTTCTACTCAATATAGCGACCAGTCACATCTGGCTTAAAATAAATTGTTTCTTAAATCACATTTCAAGTTCTCACCACTCACATATGGCTTCTGGCTATCATATTAAGGATGATGAGGCAGTTGGAGAATATTTCTGTCCTCACAGAAAGTTCTACAGAATACTGCTTATGTAGAAAACTAAACACTAGGAGGCAGCATCAACAGTGCTTCATGGTTACAAGAGGAATGTGAATATAAAATACTATGAAAAATTGATTCAGCTAATGTTGAAGGCTAAGTGTATGTCCTTTCCCTCCCTCCTCTCCTCCATATTTAATTTCCTGAAACTGTTTTTGTATTGAAGAAGACAGTCCCAAAGAGGGTAGAAATTCACTATTTGATCAGAGCCGTTCAAGCAGCTCAAACAGCTCCTCACATAACTTCTGGTATAAATCACATGAACACAATTACCAAGAACTTTTCTTAAAGTCAGCATTTTAATAAGTCCCCCTCATTATCTGGGAGTAAGGCTGCGTTACTAGAATTCCTGGACACTTTCTCACATTTGATCACTGCCACTGCTAGGTTTTAGTTTTTTACCAAGTGCCATGACCGAAATGTGTAATCATGAAATGGCCAATCTCAGTATGTGTTCCCCTACCCAACCATCCCCACTTGGTAATTCAGCCACATGTGTATAAAACCAGCTAATGATAACAGGTAGAAGGAAAGACCTTTCAAATGTGAAGCCACTCTAATCACTTACCAATAAGATGGGTTTTCTGAAGAGGAATTATCCCTGAGAGCTGTTACCACATCCTTCTTCTCCAATAACGAAACCTAAGGTAGGTTCACAACTTTTGCCCTACTTAAAATGGATCAAAACCTTTTCCATATAAGGAAAGGATTGGGATTGAGGAAGAGTACAAGGGGGAGTTCTAGAGTACGGCAATATTCTGTTTCTTGACCTGGTTGGTAAAGGTTCCATGAGCACTTCACTTCCTATGCTCTGGAATGGAACTATAGAACACTGGGAAAGAATCCTAGGCCATCCCTAAAGAAGTAAGACTCACAGAACACACAAAGCCTAGGAACTCTGGAGGTCCTGAGATAAGGGACATGTCCTTTAAAGACCTATCAACTAGAAAAATTCACCCAAAGGGAGCAATTCTATAGGTCTCAAGCACATCCTTGTAATTTGAGGGTTTTTTTCCTTTTATAAAATTCACTGATGATTTTATTTTCTATTTCTCCTACCTTCCTTTTCAAATTTCCTTTCTTCTCATTCACCTCTCTATTTCATGAGACTTACCTCCTATTTTACTCATATATGCACCTCTGCTTCACCCTGGCAAGCCCACTCAGTTTGCTCTAGGCATTGCCAGCTCCAAAGTACAGCTGGCACTATAGATCTCATCTTATCCTCAAGATCAGGGCTGGGATAGTCCACCTCTCTAAGCATGCCTCCCTAAGCAGAGTAGTTTTGGTTTTTGTTTTTAAATTTTGCTGGGCAGATGGAGGAGGACTTGGGCTTCTATGTACAAAAGTGATCAGCCCTACTCCACTCCTTTATAGGCCAGCTGAAACTCTGGGCAGAACTATTCAATGGAAACCAGTAAGTTGGTGTTTTCTTAATAAAAATAAAAATGTTCCCAAAAATAATTAATATTTTTAAACAGTCACTTTAAAAAAGAAAAAAAGAATTGTCTCATTTTTGTCTCCCCTTCCTTTGTGGCTAGGGGCTTAAAATAATTCAGTGGAATTTACTGCTCATCTTTTATACTTACTCAGCTTAACTAATGTTTCAGTAAATTTTTCACAGTTGATTGCAACTCGGCATAATAGATGGATGAATTGATGATAAGAAAAGAAGTAGTCTAGCAGCATACGATCATAAACGTCATCTTTGCCCTGAAGGTTAAAGATGATAAAATGGTTGCACTTAAATTGTATAATAAATTAAAGAGCATATTTTGTGCAAATGTAATAAGTTTAACTAAAAAGCTGATTAAATATTTAAATTCTATAAGAACCTAGTTTTAAATTCCAAGTTTCTAGTAATGTTAAGATCTTAATTGTTACAAGTTTATTTTCAGTGTGCAAATGCGATCAATTAAAATTACCCATTATTTCTATATACTTTAATCAAGTAAAATTACTGTAGGATTTTAAAATGTGACACTTTAGTTCTATAGACATCATCAAGAAGAGTTGAATTAAATTTGATTTTTGAAATAGATTTCAAATGATTTCTGTAATGGCTACTACAGTGTTAATTATTTTTAATATTTTATAAGAAGTGTATTTAAGTTCCAAAGATAGTGGGTAAGGGAGAGTGTGAATGAAGTGGGGTAAAGAAAGATAAAGGGGAAAAATTGTTTAAAAAAATGTTGAAACTGAGATAAATTATCTTGTGTCAATGTACCTTCTCTCCATAATTTGGAATTAGCATTATTTTAGGATATGCATTAGAGAAAAGAAGAATCCAACTACGAATGATGATAAATCTATCAATCAATGATATTAAGCCTAGGTCAAAGGATTAGAATTAAAGGGCAGTAAAAGAAATCATTGATTATATGGCCAAATTTAAACTATAGTAAATACCTAACTTGGCTTTTCAGGTTTAGATATATGACCCAGTTATAATTTAGCCTAGTGAGAAATACTAGTAAGACTTTCTATTCAGGTGTTTTTTTTGAGGGAGGAAAAAACTTACTACTTGTGCTTATTGTTGATTTTGCAAATACTCAACCAACATTTCAGAGCACTAAAAGGAAAAAGTCCAAATGAGTCTAATCTTCTTAGGATCCACAAAATGGTCATTTAAGTCTAATATAACTGCCAGAGGGGAAATTTCAAATTACTGTGTACTACAGAAACATGGTTTTCCTGGCATCCCAACATACCTTACTGGTTTCCACCATTGTGGGCAAGAGGCACATATTGAGTTCAGGGCGCGGAGGCCGAATATTGCTTTTCCCTCCTATTAGCTTGATATTTTCTCGACAAGGGAAATAAGGTCCAAGAGACACTAAGACATTAAAAGTGTACAATAAGAATAAATGGAAAAAATAAATCTCCATGCTTCAGTGTGCAGAAAGATTAAATGCCAACCACATTCAAGTACTGTGCTAGGTGAATACGTACTTGGTATATTACTGTGATGATAAGTACAATGGTTGTGTTGTAGAAATGGAACCAGAGTATGAAGAAAGTCATGGGGACTCAAAAGAACAAGTTCCTTGAGGACATCTGAAAATAAAAACACAGTATGAGTATTAAAAAGCTGGAGGATACCTGATTTGCTTCTTTCAAACTCACAAATCCTGTTAGGGTGACTGATAGCAGTATGGCAGGTGAAAAGGTTTATTAATGAGTCTAAAACTGTTTTAGCTGCTGACACTGGGAGAAATTCTGTCTGATGCTCAATCAAATCTGGACCAAAGTTATTAACCAAACACAGTCATCATTTAGAAACCAAAGTTTAAAACTATTTATTTGTATTTTATTTATCCAAGAGAAGCATTATGGAGAAGTACGCTAAGGGAAATATTTAATGCATACTAATGACTGTCTTCATAAAATCAACCAAAGCAACTAAAGACAGAAATCTAAGGCTCAAAGTTCTTTGGATCTAAGATATAATGCTTAGTCTACTTTTAATGTTTCATGATGCTAGCTGGACTGATGCTCATCCCCTAATCACAAAGAAGTAAAGCTCATGATGACAGGCTATTGGTAATCAGAGGTTACCAAAGTATAGGCCAGTAATTCCACAGAACATCAGGCCAATGATTGCCAAAATTGACGGCTTATACGTGACAGCCAGTTATTCATGTCATTTTAAGAACCTGGGAATAAACAGTTACAGTCTCTAAAGATGACTTTTTAAAATGGCTTCTAAACTAGTAAAAAATACAATATAAATTTAAAATGGGGGG
The DNA here is from genome assembly GCF_010015895.1 of Lontra canadensis. Lineage (NCBI taxonomy): Eukaryota > Metazoa > Chordata > Mammalia > Carnivora > Mustelidae > Lontra > Lontra canadensis. The sequence goes on along the minus strand of NW_022631044.1, from coordinate 10,645,316 downwards.
TCCTTTAACAGGCAAAATTATCACTTTATTATAAATATATAATCAATAAAAAAGTAAAATACTTGGGAGTCTAAGAACAAGTACTAAAAGTATCTTTAGGTAAAAAACAGGCAGTCAAATAATCTCTCCAACCCTTTACAGTATCAGCTCTCCTTTGCAAAACATCTGCGTGATCCTACTTCACTTACCTAGGACCAGAAGATTTCAGAGCTGGAAGAGATCTAGAAATAACCTAAGGTCAAAGAGCCCAGATATGTTACATGACATGCCTGTGATCATATAACGTAATAACTGGCATGTTGAAAATATAACCAGATTTTCTAGAACCTGTGAGTTACACATGGAAAGTACAAATGTCTTCCAAACCGTGCAGAACTAATACCACATCCTACAAAGAATATTCCACAAAAATCTTCATCCATTAGGTTTTTACACAGATATATTTCCAAGTAACTTACCTATACAGGCATTTCTAAGTTCTGGAGGACTATAGGAATTAAGAAGAGTTAACAGTTTATGGGCAAATTCAATTCGCTCCTGCCACTGAATTAATGCTTGTTTCACATCTGCAAATACAAAAGCATACATAAATATGCCATTTGAGTTCAAACTTCTTCACAATTATTTTCTATTTTTATCTACAGAATGCCAACACCAAGAAAATCAAATTAATGACATGAACACCTTTGGTGAAAGCTAAGTGGTCATTTTCATGAGACAGCTACTACTGTGAAACCTACTAGATTTCTTAAAACACATATCTGAGGGATGAACATGTTCATTTTCTAGAAATGTATGTGAAGTTCAGAGTTCACATGTAATTTTACAGGGACACAAGAGATAGGTTTTATAGTTATTTCTCTTGAAACTAAAAATGATCTAACCTAAGCCATGGAGGTTTCCAGTTGGGAGAGCCTTTACAAAACACTCTTTTGTTGCAGTGCTTCAAAATGTTTTCCAGTCTCTTAAATCTTAACACTTACAGGATGCTTGCCTATTTTTCAGGCAGGCATAAGAGATTAAAACAGAGCACTTCAGCCTAATACCAGGTCATGATGAACATGTCCTTATGGTTAGCATCAGCCCCACCTTCTGTACATAAATCGGAGATGAAGACAAATTCTCTGAAGGCTGTGGTCTGAAATCCTTATTTTGCTCTTTAAAGGTTGAAAGTAACAAAAATAGTAAGTAGGAATGACCAAACCTTTTCTCTGAAGATACGGGCGTGTAGACTTCAAAACCGAAAGGAATATTGACAGAAGTTCTACTAAGTCTCCAGTCACATGGCAAGCTGTAGCTTCATGGTACATCATGTGCAGTGTGTTGAAAGACTACAAGTGATTTTAAAAAAATGGAAAACTTCATTTCATTTTTACTTTATTGAGCCACAATATGGTAGTATTCATCTTTTGCGACAGATGTTTCCAGATGTTATGTGTGTCCACATGTGCACAGAACAAATGTATTTGCTTTCTCCTACCTAAAAGTCAAATTCTCCCAAGTCAGCTCCCCCCGCTTAAAAAAAAAAAAAAAAAGATTTATTTATTTATTTATTTATTTGACAGACAGATCACAAGTAGGGAGAGAGGCAGGCAGAGAGAGAGGAGGAAGCAGGCTCCCTGCTGAGCAGAGAGCCCTAGATTCGGGGCTTTATCCCAGGACGCTGGGATCATGACCAGAGCCACCCAGGCGCCCCTGTCAGCTCTTTAAAATACAAAATAGTGCTCACTTTCGCAGCTAATATTTTATGCATACATTTCGGCCTGAATGAATCATCTATTTAATCAGTTTGTTTGTTTTTGGTTACTGTTTGCTCTAAGCCTTAGAAATTACAAAGCAGCAGGCAACAAGACTGGGCAGAATGGGTAACTGCTTTAACTAACTTTCCAGGTCTTTGGGAAGAAAGACAACGGTGAAATGGCTGTCAACAGTTAAGTCTGAATGAGGAAAAAGAGCTCCAAAAGAAGAATTCCTTTAATCATATTGGCTTGTTAAATCTTTTAATTCAAAATCCTTAGTTTTTTTCCTACTTCATTCTACACAAAGGATTTTTTCTAATCCTCTTGAATCAGAGGTCCCTATGATCTATATTCTATCCACAATTCAAAGTTCAAAATCCACAATCTAGAATCGGTGGCAGCAAATAATCTGAACAATGTACTTGTACAGCATTTAACCTATAAGCTGTAAAGACAGGAAACAGGTCTGTCTTATTCACTGCTGTATCCACAGTACCTAGTACAACGCCTAGCATAGAGTAGATATTCAAACATCTGTTTAATGAAACAATGAAATTCTCACTACTCTTCATATACTTTCCGTTGTAGCCAAATAGAAATACTTGGCATTTTTCAAATACAACAATACTTTCTTGCCTCTGCTGACCATGTCATTTACCTAAATGCTCTCCCACTTATCTTTACAAGTCCAAATTCTTCGAAGTACCGTTTTAAACATGTTGTATTCCTATTCTATAGTATCATTAACTAAAGAAGACTATCCTACCTCTTACTTCACATGGTACTTTTGGCATATACTCTTTTCTCTTCTCTCCTTTATTAGACTAAGGGTAAAATGCACCTCGAAGGCTTTAAAGTCATCTCACAGTTTGTGGATGTTCAAGAATTGTGGGAAGAATGAAGAGGTCATTTAAATCACTTGTAAAAGACTCAATGGCTTCCTCTCATGATGCTAATCTCCGTTTCTTAACTATCAAATAAGTGAGTTCTTGAGAAATTATGTCAGTGATCATATCATATGAATTTCATCTGTTTCTACCCTTACAAATGGAATGAATAAAACCAGTCTATTTCCAGTGGTTATTCTAAATACAAAAGAAAAGTATGGAGTTACTACAGACAAAACAGCAACCTAGAAACTATTAATCATTTTTGGAATATAAATTAGCACTTAATATATAATCAAATCCAGAAACCTATATAAAACAGTCTAGCATAAACTCTAAATATCCACACACACACAAAAAGCCTTGGTGAGAACATTAAAATAAACTGTATCTATGGTAAAATGAAATAAAATATTTACCTCAGTCATCAGGATCAACCCTCGATTAAATACAACAAGAAGTCTATCTTCATCAGATTCTAATAGTATTCTGAAGGCACTAGAAGAATACAAAAAGCCCAGGTTGAGAACTCTGAATCAATGGAAAATTACGTGATTAAAAAAAAAAGAAAATTGTAATTTTGGCTTTTTTGTATCTACAGGAGAGGGAGACTACTATATCTGTTTCCTAGTAATGTAATAATAGGAGTTAATATTAAGAAATCCTCTATGTAACATGTAGAAAATCTGCAATTGAATGATGGAAGAGAGGTATCATGGAAATATTTTTTTAAAGTCTCAATATAAACAATGCTTATTTTTATAATGGGTATATCTTCTAGATTATGTTAAGTTCTGGAGAGTAACAAAATACATTTATACTATCCAAGCGCTTGTTAGCTGGTTCTTGGGAAGAAAGAGAAACATGAGGGGAAAAACATTAAATAAATTTTGGTCTTAAAAATAATTTATGTGATAATTACCAAAAGTAGTTGTACTGCTCTTGTTAACAGACCTAATTTCATTATTAGGTACTGGAAACTGCTGCTGTATGTAGTAGATACATATAGCATAGCTGTAATCTTTCTACTTCAGTTAGATTATTTTCTTCCCTTTTCAAAAAAGAATTAAGATGAACATTGGGGAGGGTATATGCTATGGTGAGAAAAATAAATTTTAAAAAAGAATTAAGAAAGCTCAAAGTTTTTTTTTCCTTTTTTTTTTTTTTTTTTAAAGATTTTATTTATTTGACAGACAGAGATCACAGGTAGGCAGAGAGAGGAAGCAGGCGCCCCACTGAGCAGAGAGACTGATGCAGGGCTCGGACCCTGGGATCATGACCTGAGCTGAAGGCAGAGGCTTTAACCCACTGAGCCACCCAGGCGCCCCCCGCTTCTTTTTTTCTTTTGAGAATAAGCTTTAAGTAGTAAACCTTTCAAACACAAGGTATTCAAAATTAATGCAAAATTTTAGAAGAATTCCTTTAGAGTCCCGGCAAAAGCATAGCTAACTCATTTCATTAATAAAGATTCAAATATGGGGGCGCCTGGGTGGCTCAGTGGGTTAAAGCCTCTGCCTTCGGCTCAGGTCATGATCCCAGCGTCCTGGGATCGAGCCCCGCATCGGGCTCTCTGCTCTGCGGGGAGCCTGCTTCCTCTTCTCTCTGCCTGCCTCCCTGCCTGCTTGTGATCTCTGTCTGTCAAATAAATAAATAATATCTTAAAAAAAAAAAAAAAAAAAGCCTTCAAAAAAAAAAAAAAAAAAAAGATTCAAATATGAAAGTTTTCTGAAGAAGATAATCTGAAATAACCCTATCTTGGGTTAAGCACAAATTACTATTTTCAAGGAAGTACTGCCAAAAAATGTGTGCCTAATAAAGAACGTTACCTCTAAGTCTTAGATATAATATATAGAAACACTTTAAGAAATTAACCTGGCCTTTATTCCCACTGTTAAAGGGAGTTATGTGTAATTTGTTGTAGAGTTCCTTTATAGCCATTCAGTAATTTTTGTAGCTCTGAACAATTATAAAGATGATTTTGTGTTATTCTGGCTAATTCTTACAGTTAAGGTAAATCTGGGCTAAACAGAATGAAAAATGCAAGTTTCATCCAAAGGTGTTCCTGGAGGCCTCTAGAACTGAACTGTCAAAGCATAAGACAGGATGAATCACAAGAGAGAGAAGGATTCAAGCTTTAGGTTTAAGATCATACATGAGGATTCCTTCCAACCTAATTCTATGATACTGATAAAACAATCCAAAATCAAACCTTGAAAACAAAAGCTATTCAAAAGTAGCTCATTAATTTTTAAAAGATAAATCCTTCCAAGGTTACTGAATGCAAAAATGCTTCCCTAAATCACCTTAAAGAACTGGTAAACTTTTACTTATAAATAACTTAATTATAACTCTTCAAGTGCCAAAAAGATGGTCCCCATTCCCTCATTTGGAAAAAAATAAATTTTTTTAAAAGATTTCATTTATTTATTTGATGGGGGAAGAGAGAGAGATCACAAGTAGGCAGAGAGGCAGGCAGAGAGAGAGGGAAGCAGGCTCCCCATTGAGCAGAGAGCCTGATGCGGAGCTCGATCCCAGGACCCTGAGATCATGACCTGAGCCGAAGGCAGAGGCTCAAACCCACTGAGCCACCCAGGCACCCAAACAAAACAATTTAAAAAGAACACCAAAAAACATCTTCTTACCTTATTAAAGTAGTCCAGCAGGAGCGGCCATCTAAGCAACGTAAGTAACAACTTATGGTTGTTTTCTTAAACTGTTTAATATCTTCTAATTCTTCTTCTCTCATATCTGGCCTTTGAGCTATAAACAGCTGCATCAGGTTAAACAGTTCTTCTACTGCCTAAAAAGGGCAAATAAGCATCATGGTGATCTTTTAACCCTGTATTTTAGAATGTTTCCTTCTCATTTCTGAATGGTATACCTACTAGCCAGCTCTTAATATTATACAAATGAAATCAGATTACACTACCACTGAAGAATAGTTATAAAATTAGCAATAGATTCTATTTTAAAAATTTAATGTATTATTCACTAAAAGTAAATCAGAACATTTTCAGAAAAAAAATTTCTGAAAAAAATCTTTTTTTCATTTTTAGTCTTAATACTGTTTATTAAAGCACTAGCTTTGTAACTTCGAATGGGTGTCCAGATATGCTACATCAATCCTTTGCCCGTTTCTTTAATGAGAAATCACAACTTCCTCACAAAATTTTACAGCCCTCATTTACATTTCAATCAGTACCATTTCTGAGAAAACCCTTTGTGCCAACATTCAGAATGCTGTTTCTAGACTGATGAATGGTTAGTTCAAGTATCTGATAGATGAAACATGGGAAATAATATTTAAGTAAAATCGCTAATTGTGGGTTTATATACTCATTTAGCATGGGCATGTAGGCATACTTATCAATAAACTGAAACCCCCAACTCCATACTTTTCATGGCAAAAACTGATTAAGCACCATTTTCATGAAAATCTCTAATAACTAAGCTCTACAATAAAAGATGTTATGTTTTATTGATGTCAGGAAACATTATCAAAGATTCCAAGTCCAACACTCATCAAAGGTATATTTAACCATGGATATCATGTTTAGTAACTAAGTCAAATATTATTTATGTGAATGTGATAAAGAAAATCCACTAAATCTTGATAAATCCTGTCCTGACTCCTTCAAGGTCAGGCAGACTCTCACATTTGTTTCCTTCTGTCTCACAGCCTTGGCTTTGAACTCTTTTGGTACTTAATATACTCACTCTCTTTCCTCTATTCTAAGGCATTCTAAATTTCCTGGCTGGAAATTAGGTTATTCTTTTTCGGTTAGAACAATTTACTACATCATATCTGAAGGACAAGAAAGGTCCTTTCTTTCTTAAAAAATATTTGACAGAGCGAGAGAGATGAAAGCATGTGCGTGCGTAGTGGGAGAACTGGGCTCCCAGCTGAGCAGGGAACCCGATGTGGGACTCGATCTCAGGACCCAGAGATCATGACCTGAGCTAAAGGCAGATGCTTAATGGACTGAGCCACCCAGGTGCCCTGGAAAGGTTCTTTCTTCAACAGGAAAAGTACTGTACACAATTCAAGGATACAAATAATTAAAATATTCTTCATCATGTTCATTTGACTGAACTCTTAAGTAAACACTGGATGTCTTGAAAAAGCTCTACTCCTACAATCTCACATTTAGCAAAATACTTCTCACATTTGCAGCTTGTAGCCTCTAGGTTAAAATAGTTCTGCATTCTCCTTCCGACCCCTTTTCTAGATCTATATCCTCTTGGTGTAATCTTCAGTTTACAACAGAGAGTTAAGAAGCAACAGTAAAAAGATATATCCAGGAATGACAGCCTATGTGAAGGGAGAAAGTTTTACTATGAAACCTACAAACAGTCTGGGGGAAAAAAAAAAAAAAAAAAGGAATCAGATTTAGACTGCATATATTTGTATCCCAATAGACCCCTTACCCATTTCATTCACCTGAATGTAGTGTGAGGAAAAAAGACACTAGGGAATACTATAGCTAAGATAAAAATATTGTCTAGCTCACAGTTTACAACAGCCATGTGGATCTTAATGATAAATACCTAAACAGTAAATAGTTCCCTAAAACTATATCACAAAGCTGACGTTTTTCATTAGGTACACATAAAAGACATTTACAAAAACACAAATGAAAATAGCTAAGTTCAATTAGAGATAAAATTTCAACACCAACCTAATTATCCATTATTACTTAAATTTAATAGTAATATAGCATTTTATACATGTAGTCAAGGAAACAAATACACATTGAGTCTTTAAGAAAGAAGAGTTCAAGTTAGACTATATTTCTATATTTTGTTACCACTTCCCACAAGGGGGGGGGATAGGTTACTTCCAATCAGTTTGAATATATAGAGAGAATTAGCAATTTTACTCACTCCAGGGTATTGGCTGGCATGTGGTGTAAGATTCTTAAAGGCCCATTGGATGTTCTGGTGAGAAGCGAGTTGTCGTGTGAATGCAGGAGACTGTTCACAGCAGAGCCTCAGAATGCCGTAATAGGCTGGCAGCATCCCACGGTTAAAAAGCACCACATCCTGATCATCATGGTCAGCAAGGATGTAATTGAAGGCAATGTTCTTGGTTACCACTGGGTTCTGAACAATAAGGCGGATATTCTCTGGACAGTCAGCACACACATTGTACCAAAATGAAAGCAAAGCCTGTTTATTGTGATTTGTAGCTATTGCTGGCTCAGAAAGTTTAGGCTGGAAAAGGTTCCACAAATCCATGAAATATGTGGAAAACATCAGCTTCTCAGTTTTGGAAATTAAACAGTAAGTCATAAAGCTAAAATAGGGCACTAGCTTTGTAGTGCCATGAACAGCAGCATCAACATAAAGTTTGGCTCTTGAGAGCAAACCAAGGAGCACGTTGTAGACCTGATGTAGGACTACTGTTGTGTCTGGACTGAGTGGAAGGTCACGGGTTGGGATGTGCAAAGACCTTGTTGACCGGAACATCTGGCGAAATGAATTGCTTGGTATAAGGGACACCAGAAGATAAGCTGCAGCTATAAAATGTAAAACAAAACTGTCAGATCCTTATAAGATATAAAACAGCCTGAAGAGCAGTCATTAAACACAAAGCCACTCTTCTCTTTAAAAATTAAAATGAATAAAAATTAAGGGTCATAAACATTTCTTAATATTTCTGCCCTACCACTGGCCCCACAGAAAAATATCAAGGAATGATGAAAACAGATGCCTTCCATTTTGTCATTGCTATTTTTTAAGTGGCAACCATAACTGCATTAATAGAAACAGTTTTAAACTTCTCTGTTAGCTTTCCCCAGATGTAGAATTTTCCACTTATTTGATCATTTCATTTCTTCTTAGGAAATAATACGGTTTAATAGGAAGAACACAGCATTTGGAGACAGAAGACCTAGCTAAATAAGGCTCTCTGATGTGATCAAATCATTCAATGTATTAGCATCTTTTCTTTCTCTTTACAAAATAAGGGTAAGTTATTTTGTAATAATTTACAGATTAACAGTAAAATATAAAGTTACAAAGAGGGAATGAGATCTACTTTAAAGTTCACTGTAACATACAAGATTATATATGTATGTGTGTGTGTGTGTGTCAATTATAGAATATTAACTTTGGAAAAACCTTCAAAATCTTCTAGGCTAAATTTGTACTTAAAATTTTTTTTTCACTTGAGTAGGGTTGACACACCATGTTATATTAGTTTCAGGTGTTTAACATGGTGATTCAACTTCTCTATATGTTATGCTGTGTTTACCACATTGTAGCTACCATTTATCACCACACAATACTATTACAGTATCATTGCTTATATTCCCTGTATCTTTTATCCCCATAATTTATTCATTCCTTAACTGGTAGCTTCTAGGTTGACTTCCAATGCAAAGAAAGCATCCCTTCAACATACCTGGATAATGTTATTAGGCATACAATTCTGAGAAGAAAATGACTCATTAGTTGAGTTCATTTGTAAAAATGGTCAGTGTGAGTGTGCGAGGCACTGAGCTAGGTACTTTAAAAATATTTCATTTAATCCTCACAATCATTCTGGAAATAGGTGATGTTACATTGGAAAATCTGAATCTTGGAGAAACAAAGACCAAAGTCACACAGATAAAAGAGGTGGAGCTCAGATTTTGCCCTGGGATTTTGCCCTGGGAAATGATAACGATGATGATGACAATGACAATAATGGTAATGATCCAACAAGAATAACTAACATTTATCAAATGTTTATACTATTTAACACCATATCTTTGTTTAGGAGGCACTACTTTTATTATCCCCACTTTCCCTTGGACTGAAAACAGTAAGATTACACCCATGTTACACATCTTGAAACCCAGATGAGCTAATGCTCCTGAAACAACCACCACAGAGCCTCCTCATGGCCTCTAAAGCCTTAGTTTAACTCTTTTCAATATACCTACTAATTCTATCTCCCACTATTCTACCTATAATTTGGTAACTTCCAATGTTCTGTTAAAGAAACTAAAGTTAGGGTTCCTAAAATTAATTATAAGCTCTTTTACAGATTTTAAAGTAAACTTTGTGCACAATACTCCATTTCTACATATTTTTTCACCTGTCTGTTGCTCTGGTTAGGCTCAATTTGATTTATGTTTCCAATATACCTGTGATGGTATATTGCCATATATAGGTATATATAGGTACACCTGGCAGGTTTCCTACTAAAACCTGGCATGTTGGGGTCATTCTGACCAATCTTTGTATAACCTGCTATTAAGAAAAATAATTTGTGATTAGAAAAAATTTATTCAGTTTAAGTTATATACTCTTATCCCAGTATCTTATTAGGAAAAATTTCAAATGCAATGAAAGGTTCAAAGCGCTCTACCCAAAGACCCACTTAAATTCAACAACTAACATTTAATTTTGTTTTATTATATACCAAACCATCTATTTATTTAAGAGCTATCTGCTTCTAAATAAAAAATAAGTTCTGCTTGGGAGATATATACTACTTCCAGGAAGGTCAATATGGAAGAATAAATGACCTTGCTAAAAACTGCTTTTCTAACTGGAGTACCTTCCATTTAGTTCTATGCTACAGAGAACTTAGAACAAATCTACCTCCATTTCTATATGGCAACGGTTCAACTACTTTAAGACACTTATATCTCCCTTTTTCTTTTTTTCTATAAACTAAACATTCTAATGCATTCCTTAAAGTTTTGTAAGATTTAATAGTATTTCTCAGTAGTTCTTCTATACATGTTACTATACTTCTTACTGTTATATTGATTCTATTCAAATATTTGGGCTGTTTTTTCAAGTTACATTATGTAGAACATTTTCACATTACCAATGTATATTATAACTTTTAAATAACTTACTATAACTACTGCCCAACTGAACATCGCCAGTTTTTAATTTTTCACAACTATAAACAATGCTATTTAAGCATCCATCTATTAGATGACTTGCTTATACTGGAATTCTTGAAATGATATTACTGAATTTAAAAAAGGCAAAGTATTCTGAAAGATCTCGGGTATGCATCATTAAACTGCTTTTCACAGGGTAATATTTACTTATAACTTCACTGCAGTGTATGAGAATGCCATTTCCACAGTACTGTCATCAATATTAGATGTAACAGCTGGAAAACTATTTTTCTTTGTTGTTGTTGTTCAGCACATTTTTTTTTATTGTTTTATGGTCAGAGTCAGGACATGAATGCCAACCAGCATACGCGTCAACACTCACAAATAACCCATTACTACGGGGTTACATAAACTGGCAGGAAAAATAAGCCTTTAAGTACCAATGCCAATCCATGTACCCACCAGGACCAGGTGTTTTTCCCAAATAAACTTTATTATAGAGTAGGCAGAACACAGTTCCCATACACTCTTCTCCCATTATTAACATCTATTATTACTTAGTACAATTGTTTTAACTAAGGAAACAACACTGACACATTACTTTTAACTAAACTCTGTACTTTAGATTTTATTAGTTTTGCCTTAATGTTCTTTTTTTAAGATTTTATTTGAGAAACAGAGAGACAGAAGAGAGCACGAGTGGAGAGAGGGGCAGAGGTGAGAGGGAGGAGACTCCCCACTGAGCAGGGAGCCCGACGTGAGGCTCAATCTCTACCCCTGGAATCATGACCTGAGCTGAAAGCAGATGCTTAACTGAGCCACCAATGTACCCCATTCATGTTCTTTTATTTTGCCTCTAGGAGCCCATCTAGGATATATCACATTTAATCATCTTGTCTCCTTCTTAAGCTCCTCTTGGCTGTGACAGTTTCTCAGACTCTCCTTGCATGTGGAAGTTTAAATAAGGAGTACTTGGGTGAGGTATTTTTGAAGAATGTCCCTCAAACTGAGTCTGTCTGATGTTTATCACTCTTAGACTCAAATGATGGGTTTTTGTAAGGAAGACCATACAGGCAAAGTGCACTTTATATCATATTACTGTTGATCAGGGTATCATATTACTATTGCTCTCACTTTACATATTATTATTGCTCAAGGTATCAAGGGTACATGCTATCAACACACATCACTGATATTAACCATTATCATCTGCCTGAGTTAATATTTGTCAAAGTGCTTCACTTAAAGTTACGTCACCCACAAACTGTAACAAACTCTTAAACACAGAGAATAAACTGAGAGGGTGGTGGAGGGAGGTGGGTGGGGGGTTAGCTATGGGGGACGGGCCTTAAGGAGGGCACGCGGTATAATCAGTATTGGGTGTTTTACGTGATGAATCACTGAATCACCCTGAAACCAACACTGCACTGTATATTAACTAGAATGTGAACAAAAATTTGAAAGGAAAAAAAAAAGTTACATTCCCCATTCCCTACTCCTTGAAGGAGGTTCAGCTATCCCTCCTTGGGAGGGCAGATAGATGTACATAAATTATTTAGAATTCTTCTGTATAGGAAGTTTGCCTCTTCTCCATTTATTTATTTAATCATTTATCAATATGGACTCAGGTATTTATTTTATACTTGGGGGTATAATCCAGGACTATGTTACTTATTTTTTTACTCAAGTTGTTTCAGCTTTAGCCATTGGAAATTCTTTCAGTTTGGTTGTGTGTCCCTTTGACAATGCCCCACTATTTTGTTTTTCTTTTCTGAGTACTTCTTTCTGGTCCTACAAGATGCTCCAGGCTCATCTTATATATTACTTGCCCAAGACCTAGAATCAGCCATTTCTTCAAAGAGCTATTACTTGTTTTATTGGAGAATGGTCTTTGGAAACATTGATCTGGGGGTATTCGATGTGCACGCTGGTACTGCAGTATCCCTGATGCTACACCCTTTCAGTAGACAGCTAGGAAAAACAATTTTAATGATTAAATTTAATGATTAAAGAAATCTTAAAAATTAACAATTCCAATTTTTGTTTCTTTGAATATTATCAAAGGAGAACATACTGTTTATTTACAAGCAATTTTCTAATCTGTAAAATACCTATTTTTCATATGAGTCCATCTGTCTTCCAAGATCTTTATTTCCTTCCAGCCTGCTTATGTAAAAGTGTTTATCACTTAACTCCCTATCTCATTGAATATTTTCTCTCAGTTTGTTCTATGCCTTTTTATTACTTTCCTCTTAGCCTTAAAGTTACTTTTTTTTATTTTTAAAGATTTTATTTATTTGACAGAGAGAGAGAGATCACAAGTAGAGAGAGAGAGAGAGGAGGAAGCAGGCTCCCTGCCTAGCAGAGAGCCTAATGTGGGACTTGATCTCAGGACCTGAGCTGAAGGCAGAGGCTTAACCCACTGAGCCACCCAGGCAGCCCCTTAAAGTTACTTTTAAGATAGGATTTTCTGATCCTTTACTTTCTTAATGCTGATCATGCTTTGTAATCTATCAAGCAAGGAAACAAAAATGATGGTGGTGGTGATGTCACCCAAGACAGGACAGTTTCCTATCCTTAAAACACCCAAAGCACTGTAGATATTTGTAAAACACTGCCACTTCCAAACACTAATGTAACTTTGGTCTTTAAGAACAATATCTAAGAGCTTTTGTACCATACAACAATGGGCATTATTGTAATCACCTCATAAAACAAAAAAACAAAACTTGGAACAACAAATGGTTTAAGTTCTGAATATTTGACTTACAAGTCCTGACTCTAGGATAATTATGAGCCAAAAGAAACCTCTCGACCCAGTTTTCCATGTTCTGTAGGACCCAGCTGTGTGCCAGTTTATTTCGGGGTGTCTGTACTGCCAACCAATCCAAACACTGAGAAGGATTGTATTCAATTACCTAAAAATGAAATGGTAAGAACAGAATATAAAACGAACTGATTAAGGAGTTACTTTTTTACTTACTTTTGGTATATGCCATTAAACACTTAAAGCCAGAGTTTTTTGAAAAATAGAGCCTAAGAGAAATTTTGCTTATGTTTTTCTACATTTCTATTTTTTAAAATTTTTAATCAATTAATTTTTTTAAAAAGATTTTATTTATTTAATTGACAGAGATCACAAGTAGGCAGAGAGGCAGGCAGAGAGAGAGAGGAAGGGAAGCAGGCTCCCTGCTGAGCAGAGAGCCCGATGCGGGGCTCGATCCCAGGACCCTGAGACCATGACCTGAGCCGAAGGCAGAGGCTTAACCCACTGAGCCAGCCAGGCGCCCCTCAATTAATTTTTTTTTAAGACAGGGAGCAGTGAGGGGCAAAAGGACCAGGAGAGAAAGAATCTTAAGCAAACTTCACACTGAGCACAGAGCCTGATATGAGCTTGATCCCACAGCTGTGATATCATGACCTGAGCTGAAATCAAGAGTTAGATGCTTAACCAACTGAGCCACCCAGGTGCTCCTCTCCATTTTTTAAACTGCATTTACCAACAGGAAATATTAAGAAAAATCTGTCATTAGTTTACAAAATAAAATTAAAAATAGCCAAGAACTTTAACACAGAATAAGAGAACCCACTTACTTTTTGGTCTTATTAAATTTATAAATTTACCTCAAAGTGCTTCTAATCCTCTAAAGTTTCTCATCTTTATTTTTCTTACTGTGTGCCCAATCAATCTATTACTGAACGTGAGAATGAAAAGTAGTAACTGGACAGCTGGGGAGATTTTTTTTTAAAAGATTTTATTTATTTATTTGACAGACAGAGACAGTGAGAGAGGGACACAAGTAGGGTGCGTGGGAGAGGAAGCAGGCTTCCTCCTGAGCAGGGAGCCACTGTTGGGCTCCAGGACACCGGGATCATTACCTGACCATAAGGCAGATGCTTTTTGATGCTGGGATCATTACCTGACCATAAGGGAGACGCTTATTGACTGAGCCACCAAGGTGCCCTGGGAAGATATTTTTCATGGGATAAAGAAATCTTAGGAATCCAGATTTGGCTTTCAGGCCAGTTCCATACCCACTCATTTCTGTACTGTCTAGATGGTTTTAGGCTAAAATAGTTGAGTGGTTGCCAAAGATATCACAAGGCCCACAAAGCCTAAAATGCTTGCTAACTGACTAGTTGGGAGAAAAAGTCTGCGGACCCCTGGTGTAGAGAGGTTTTCCCAACACTCACTAAAGAGAAACTGTGAACCCAGCAGTTACTCTGAAGGAAAGGACATGGTCGGTATTTCCTGTACCATTTCTGTCAACTGCTGAAAACACTTAGCTTGTATTTCTAAAATTCTGTCACTCTTTTTTGAGGGGAAGGGAATGAAAACTCTAGACTGGCCAAAGACTTTTTATTGACTCACAAGAGTCTTTAAACCTGTGGGAAAGAAGACAAGAATTCTTTCTCCCCGCCAAGCCTCTTGACTAAAGCATGTCTTCTTCCCTCACTTGTGACCCACTAAAACCATTTTGGATTGCCCAAGTAAGAAACTTACTTAAACTGGTAACGACTTTATTAGAAAAATAAAATTCTCAGAAAAATACTGAAACATCTATTGTAAGACTTACCTCCCATATCCTCTGCAGAATGTAGGATGCAAAGGGAGGCATTCCTGGAGGTCCACCAGCAAACTCCATTAGCATAGTCAACAATTTAAAGAAAGGATTGGCTGCCTGTAAGACAGATGCATAACTGTGTATTTAAATGTACTTGAACCCACCAGTTTCAGAAAAAAGAAACACGTACTCTTCTACACATCACATTTAAATCTGTGTTAGGTTAGCAGACCTCAGTACTCTTGCCTATGAATTTGAACTATATGGAGCAGCAGGATCAACTTGGGATACAAAGTCAATGGCATGGACATCACATGTAACAGAAAGTATGTATTTTTCTAGATATCGATTTGGAAAAAAACAATCAAAACCTTTATTAATGAGACAACCGTATTCATAGAATAATTTAGGTTAAAAGTTTCTTTTAGCATCCCTTGATCTCTAAGGTGTAATTTACATTAATATTTGACAAAGTATCATGTAGCTATAACATTACCATTTTGTAAAAATACTTTTGGATAATACTGTATTATTATATTTTTCATCATTCTTGAACACAATTATGATACAGGCTTCAAATCAAACAACTTTAAAGCTTAGTCTCTATGTGTTACTCCAATATGTTGAACTTATACCTAAATTTGTATTTAACTGGGAAAATTACATTTATTATAATGAGATACAAAGGAGTAATTCAGCCTATTCAAGTTACATACTGAAAATTAAGCTGTGTTATGGGAGAAATCTTGATATATTTTTTTCAAGAACAAGAAGAAAGGTTTATCTGAAAGCACTAGTATTTTTAAAAACACAAATTAACTAATGTGTACATACCTCAGGAGTCAACTTTGCTATTGATGTGAAAAGCATAGACACAATCTATTAAAAAAAAAAAAAAAAAGGAAGATTTCAGAACATTCTTTTAAAATTTACCAAAAAGCTTTTTAAGACTGTTTCTCAGCACTTACATGTTCTGCTAGTCGATTATTGTATCGACAGAGGCTGAAAATCAGATTACAAGTTTGTCTTATATTGATGCCATCACGAATATGTTGAAACAAGAAGGGGAATCCCTGTTAAAAGTAAAAGTTGTTCATTTAAGAACCATTACTATTTGTGAGATGATCAAATCCTCTAATATACAAAGTATTACCTTTCCTCCTGTTAATGCTGCCATGTCAGTCTGTGATAATGTCAAATGCCTGAAAGGAAACATCAGTGGAAATAAGTTTTTCTTTCCTCTGTGTTACTTTATAGCTATTTGTATCATGACATGCATCAAAACTGTCAGTTCAATTACAACGGTACCAAGCCACCAACACAAAATGATTTTTGAACTTTCTGCTAGCTAAACTTACTTGCTAGATATACATCTCTCAGACAATTTTTCAAGATTCCGGAATTGATATATGGAAGCCCAAACCTACTTTATTTGCCATTTAATTAGCTCAATATTTTTGTGTATTATAAATACTAGGATGGGTCTGAGTTGTGGGTTTTTTCTGACATGAGACCCTTCAAAACAAAACTAACTTCTAAGAAATACTAAAGAGTTTCAGTTACCAGTTAACAATTTCTACATATTTCTTTACTATAGAAAATTTCAGATACATACAAAAATAGTAAGATAATGGAAGTATCCCATTATTCAGCTTCAAATTACTAATTCATGATCAGTCTTGTTTCAATTGTACCTCTCACTCACTCGATGTGGACTGTTCCGAAGCAGTTCTAGGTATTTTATCATTTAATCTAAAAATCTCAGCATGAATTTCTAACAGATAACATTTAAAACACATAAACACACTACCATTATTCACACTTAAAATAAAACCACAACTCCTTACTATCAAACAATATCCAGTCAGTGTATGATTACCTCAAGTGTCTAAAAATTTTTTTAATAATTTGTTGGCTCAAGATCCAAATAAAGTCCTCTGTTGCAAGTGGTTGAAATGTCTTTTAAGTATCTTACAGACTACTGGTTTTCCCTCCAATTTTGTTTTTATCTTGCAATTTATGAGTTGAAGCAAGTAGGTGGTTTGTCCTGAAGAACTTCCCACATTTCCACTTTGCTGATTGTATCCTTGTGGCGTTGCTTTAACCTGTTCCTTTGTCCTTATATTTCCTATAAACTGGTAGTTTAGATCTAGAGACTTGATCATATCTAGGTTTGATCTTCTTAATCAAGCATGCTTTATAGGTGGTGGTACTGACTTTCTTCAAGAGGCACACAATGAAAGGTTGTCTTTTGTAATATTTTCAGTCAATGATGATCATCTCCTAGATCCATTACTTCATTTGGGGTACAAAATACAGATATTCTGATTTCAGCAATATTTGCTTGTTCATTAGCTCAAACACCTCCAAGATGGTGAGCTTCCTCTCATTTACCACTTGTTTGCCATGAGGTAATTCTTGCTGGTAAGATGAATGCTTGTTACCATTCCTTTATTACTAAGTTTCCAAAATTATGATTTGGTTTTCTAATATACTCCAAAGGTTACCAGTAAGTAGTTCGTTTGTTTTTAGGTACCATTACGAACTCATGGATTTAAATATCTGTGATGTATTTTAGTCCTCTTGTAGTTATTCTATTACTGATGCTCAGGTTGTCCAATCTATGACCAGAAGGAACATCCATAAATCGGTTCCTGCCCTTTTAACATAATCTCAATAGTCTTTGATAGCCTCTGCTTTCCAAAAGGACAAAGTGTTCTAGACTTCCCATTCATTTCTTGCCCAAGACCTGTAATTGGCCATTTTTTCAAGGAACTCTGATTTTCTTCCATAAGAAATGCTATCTAGGGACTACAATGTTGATGCCAGCGGCACTCACTGATTCTGAGTTGGGTCGGACTTCTAAGCCTTTTCAGAAAACGGAAGTACAGAAGACATTTTTTGTTCGCTTAAAGACAAAATACACCATAAACTCTACTGGTATTTCCAAACTCAAATTTAGTTTTAAAGAACTTACATAAAAAACCTACAATTTTGTATTTGTATTTCTTCATCTTTGGCTGAAAATCTTGGTTTCTAATGACATTAACAGTTACTTATTTGCTTTATTCTATGATATATGATAGTTTCTGGATAATAATCACAATTACACTACGAACAATATACTTAGTAGAACAGTTTAAGGTAATTTTACAATTCTTTTTGTCCTTCATGTACAACTAGGAATTTACAGTTAAATTAGTGTGTTCTAAAGTCATTTTAGTGAATTCCTTTCCAGGTGTTATGCCACCAGGTCAAAATATAATTCATTTATTTCAGTCTGCTTTTGATTTTTAGGGATTGCATTTTATTAATTTACTTATTATATAAAACATTTACATGATTACAAGTTAAATCTAAAAAACAAAAACAATATATACTCAAAGTCAAGCTTTCATTCTTGTCTTTTCCAGCAGTTTGTTTTTCCCTCCCCAACCACAGGAAAACTTTTTTTTTTTAAGTTTTGATTTAGTCTTCCATTTAAAAAAATACAGTCAATTCTTGCTATTTGTAGTACTTATGTTCTATAAAATGCTGCAAACACCGAATTAGTGATTAATGAATCATTGCTCATAAGAGAAATACAGGGTTAGGTTCTTGTGAGCCTCTGGCCAACATTTTCTTCAACCAATCAACAGGTTACCTTGTTTTGTGTGTGTTTCTGTTTAAAGATGTCTTATTTAATATGTGTATTGTTCATTCATTAGTACTGAAGTCACAGCAAATACTACTATTAACTCATACCTGAATGAAGCCTATCTAATGTGCATTTTCTTGTTAAGGCGCCTTATGGCCTTCTTGAGCTTAGGAACTCTACATAGCACTTAGCACTACACTGGGGAGCAATTTTAAACACTAAGTCACCAACAAAAAGCACAAATGTGAAAAACATGGCAGCAACCATGAAAAGGAGATTTGTTTACAATATGAGAAGTGAAACAAGAAGTCACAGTCACCCTGTTTGACCTTGGCTGAGAAGGAAGGTATGTGTCAGGTAACTCAAATTTTTTTGCCACTCTGCACATGGACATCTGCAGTCCACAAATGATTGCAAAGGAGCCATGAGTACTGACTTTGGGACTGTAATAAATCCCAGCAAGTAAGCACATTTGGAAACAGTAGATCCACAATGAGGAATACTGAAAATTGAGTTTACATGCTTTCAATCTCTGCACCCCTCTCCCGCCCCCACAGAGCGTCTCCTTCCTCAAAAGGTACCATATTATACATACTTTTCTCCACCTTGCTTTTTTACTTGGTAATATTTATCCTAAAGATCTCTTCATGGTAGTACCGATACATTCCATACTTCTGTTTTTCAGTAATAGAATATTCTATTGAGTGGATGCCTGCTTTTTCAACTAATCCCCTCTTTTTAAATATTTCCAGTCTTTTACTATTTTAAACTAAATGCTTCAATAAATATCCTTGCATATACATCTTTCTGTATTTAGGGAACAGGCTTCTAGAAGTAGTGTTGCCAGGTTAAAGGATGAATGCACATATAATTTTGCTAAATATTTTACTGTATATTTCTTCAACGTATATTTCTAACATGACTCAGAGGTACAAAGTCATCTGATACAAAGGACTGAAATACTTATGCCATAAGAGTTCATAAATCATGGTATTATTTAAAAGGAATTATGTAACAAAAGTTAGTGGTAAAACAATTTGGTAAAAGGAGTAAAATCAAACATGCTTTAACCATTTTGAATGTTGAAACATTTCACCTTTCTGAGCGAGACTGTTCAACCAACAGAGCAACTAAAGCTATCATTTTTTCCAGGGCAGCAGGCCTGTATTTTTCTTCTGCCAGAGAAAGAATATCTTCTTCTTCCTCCTCTTCTTCCCCCTCTTCCTCTGACAACACTTCAACTTGAGGCTAGAATAAAATGTTGAAACTAATACATTAAAACTGAATTATCTTGAGAGAAAATAATTTGACTATTTTATAGAACTACCCAGGGTAGAGGTAGCAGGAGCATGTGTCATAAAGAACCACTCAAAGGCCTAACCCTGACTTTTAAGAGTTAAACAATATTCAGGATAATTTTAGACACAGTAAGCAGAACTATAAAGAACAATGATTCTCAATACTGTAACTATACCTCACTTACAGGGATACATCTTTTAATAATTTTTTTTCTTATAGGCAAGCCCCTTGGAAGATAAATCAGGACCAAATTTTATATGAGTACGATAAAACAGTATTTCCTATTAAATAAAAATGTCAGTTACACAAATTAAAGAATCCTTATCTGCAGTGTTCAGATAATCCAAATAGCAAGTGTTCCAAAGACTTCCATTTCTTTGAAATTCAAGAGACTGAAATGATTTTATGATTTAACAAAGCAAAAGAAGAGCAGTCTAAACAAGTAGCCATATAGGCAGGAATTAGACAGTAAAAGTCCATATTCTGAGAAGCATTACAGAATAATGGTTAACAGTGTAGCTCAGGAATCTGACCAAAGATCAAAGCCCAACTCACTGTGATCTAAAACAAGTTAACTTCTTTCTGCCTCAAGTTCCTGATCTGTAAAATGGAGGTAACAATAGTACTTACATCTTAGGGCTGCAATAGGGTTAAATAAGATAGTATAAATAGAGCATAAGCCAACGTGGTCATTAAAGTCAACACAAAGTTCATGTCATGCTTTAATACTATGAATAGACCAAGCTACTTAAGTTTTTGGAAAACTGTGACAAACTCAACAGCAAGGGTTTAAAAATATGACCAAAAGAAATGTTCACTGAAACAACATGCTACTGATATGACCCCAAAGTAGGTGGTGGCCATTCTGCCTAAATTCATTTGCTTTGTTCCAGGGCCTTGCCGATGAAATTTATCATTTGATTATTTCTTCTCTCGCTGTATCATTAAAAATACCAACCAAATTCAGACACTTAAAATTATCTAATGCCAGGCTAGAAGGGACTTTAAAGCATTCTAATATCTAATGATCTTCCATGATACAAACTTGAAAACATGGCCCCCTAAATCCCCAATATGAGAGAGAACTATACTTACATTTTCAGGCCCTTTGGTTCCCATGTAAAAATGAACCATTGTAGATATGGCTTGCAGTGAAAGCAAAAACTGGCTCTAAAAAAAAAAACATTGATTTAAAAATATAAAATAAAACAACTGAGTTTTAAATACTGAAAATAGGTACATAATCCCAGAAATAAACAAGATACAGCCTTACCTCTTCTTCACCCATTTTGGCAAATTCATAAAGGAAGGCAAAATACTCTGTAAGATGTTTACTGTGAGGTTTTACACCATGTTCCATAATTAATAACAGAGTTCTCACAAATCGAGTGACACATGAACGACCACCAATATCTTCTACTGAGGCATCCATATCATCCGACCTGAAGATACAATTTAATATATCTTAGAGACAGTATGAAGTCTGGAGATAGATATTCTGGGAGGAGAAATATTTTTAAAAACCTAAATTTATCTCTCTCATCTTTGTAATAGTGAATACCAACTGCAATAATGTAAGGAGATAGATTCAAATTACGGTGTCTGGCTAAATCAATCCAAACAAAAAGACTAAGTCATTAAGTTATCTGTAGACAATTCTGAAGATGCACTTAATTAAAAATAAAAAGTATTATGTTCTCTTCTTGATTGTATTATTACAGATTTTTAAATAAAAGAACTTAAGTATTTTTTTTTAAGATTTTATTTATTTATTTGAGAGAGAGAGCATGAGCATGGCAGGAGGGGCAGAGGGAGAGGGAGAAGCAGACTCCCCACTGAGTAGGGACCCTGACACAGGGATCAATCCCAGGACCATGGGATCATGACCTGAACCAAAGGCAGTTGCTTAACCAACTAAGCCACCTACCATGCCCTGAACCTAAATATTTCAATGTGGGTATTTAAAATACTCTAGGGAGCTGATAAAAAGCTTAAAATGCTAAAAAGTTATTTCTTACCCATCTTCCATTCCTGGCTGTAGATAAAGATGAGCATGCACAGGTCTGAGTCTCTGAATCACATGGATACACAAACGCTGAAACATCTGTAAATGAAAAGTTATAACAACCTAAGAGCCTGAACAAAGGTAACAAAGTTACAGAAAAATTAACAGGTTTCAAAATTCTCTGCACCCATTTCTGTTTTCCCCACAGATTATCTTTTGCCAGAAGTCAATGATTAGGAGAAGGAAACAGGATTTAAGTTTATCCAAAAGAAACATGGGTTAAAAAGGATTGGGGATTCTCTAAATAAGATATACAAATGGCCAGTAAGCAAATGAAAAGATGTTCACCATCACTAATTATTAAGGAAATGCAGACCAAAACCACAATGACATACTACTTCACATTTTAGGATAGTTAAAGTAAAAAAGTAAGAAATGCTAAAGGAGATGTAGTGAAAATAGAAACCCTCATAGATTGCTTCTGGTGGGGATGTAAACTAGTGGAGATGCCATGAAAAAGTCTGTTGTTCCTAGAATGACTCAGGACTTCTACTCTCAGGTAAAATAACCAAAAGAACTAAAAATATATGCCCACACAAGTATTTGTGCACAAATGTTCAGAGCAGTATTATTCAAAATAGCCAAAAAGTGAAGACATCCCAAATGTTCACTGACTGCTGAATGGATAAACAATATTTGTCATATCCATTCAATGGAATTAATTTAGCAATAAAAAGAAAGGAAGAACAGAAACACACTACAACATGGATAAACCATGAAAATATTGCTCAAATAAGCTGATCACAAAAAATCACAGAGTGTGTGACTCCATTTACCTTTTAATAAAGATTTAAAATTTTTTTATTGTTTTGTTTGTTTGGTTTTTAAGATTTAAATTTTTTGAGGGAGCCAGTGAGAGAGCCTGAGCTGGAGGAAAAGGCAGAGGGAGAGGGACAAGCAGACTTCCCGATGAGCAGGGAGTTTGATTTGAGGACCCTGGGATCCTGGGATGCTCAGCATCCCTGAGATGCTTAACTGACTGAGCCTTTCAGGCACCCCTCCATTTATCATTAAATACGCAAATCCATAGAGCCAAAAAGTAGATTAGCAGGTGCTATTAGTGGCTGGAAAGAAGGGACAGGATAAAATTGGGAGTGACTGTTAATAGGTATGGAATTTCTCTTAGCAGTGTTACAAAATTAGATGATGGTTGCACAGTTTGGGGATATACGAAAAACCACTAAATTTTATATTCTGTATGGTTTTGATGAATTATATGGTTTAAGGGTTATATCTCAGTAATAACTGAAAAGTAGCCTTTTCATATTAAATTTTTAGTTCTGTGTCTTAAGTGAATATAAAGTAATATTTACAATTTTGTCTAATTTTTCCAGAGATTTAAGGAAAACAAACTGATTCATGTGACAGTTCAGAATCTTTCACAGAAATGTTACATACTGTTCATTTAATTTTCAAGGCCACTACAGTACCCTACAATGGTTAGACTACCTAAAATTCTAAAAAAGAATTAATACAACTCATAAAGCAGTGATAACAGGATCTGAGAGAATAGGCACTTATACTTATCTTCCTATAACTAGGAAATGTTAACAATTTTAATCACTTGGTTGGAAAGATAGTTGATTTGCTAAAAGAAGCTGATGGAATAGTAGCAAAATGATTCTTATGGTAAGAGGTTGATCTTTTCAAAACTCCCTTCAATGCTGGGTTAAAATATACTCACAGGTAAATTTAGGATTGTTAACTTGAAAGCCATTTCTTTTTTTTTTTTTTTTTAATTTTATTTTTTATAAACATATATTTTTTTTCCCCAGGGGTACAGGTCTGTGAATCGCCAGGTTTACACACTTCCCCACACTCATCATAGCACATACCCTCCCCAATGTCCATAATAACCCCATCCCCCCCAACCCCCCTCCCCCCAGCAACCCTCAGTTTGTTTTGTGAGATTAAGAGTCACTTATGGTTTATCTCCCTCCCAATCCCATCTTGCTACATTTCTTTTTCAAACAAATTTTTTCTTACCTGTCTCACAATTTGATTAGGGCACTTAATTAGTATCTGCATTGGCCACCAGTCATCATCAGCCATACGGTCCAAAAACCACTGTAAAAAAAATAGTGTGATATTAACCTTCAACCAATACTTGTTGAACTAAAAAAAAAAAAAAAAAAAAAAAGTCACACAAGGATTTTACTTCTAGTCTATGTTTCAATTATTTTAAATTCTTACCAAAACAGATTCTTCCATTGTTTTAAAGTCTAAAACTCTAGGAATGCATGGGTGGCTCAGTTGGTTAAGCATCCAACTCCTGCTTTCAGTTTAGGTCATAATCTGAGGGTCAAGTGATAAAGCCCTGAGTTGGGCTCCATACTCAGTGGGGAGTCTGCTTGATTTTCTCTCTCTCCCTCTGTCCCTCCCCCACTGCTCATGGGCATGCTCTCTCTAAAGTAAATAAATAAATCTTAAAAAAAATTTTTTTTTTAAAGTCTGAAATTCTGAAATGCCTAAAGTCATAAGCAGGGTCACCTGATTACAGAATTCCATGAATGCCATTTACATCACAGTGTAAACCTGCATGACGGCAACCTGCACTGCTTAACATTATAAAATGGAATACTATTTTCCTCTTAGTCCTCACAGATACTACACTGCAGAACCTTTTGTTCCTATTAATATATGATCTGAGTATTATTTATTTTGTTTAAAAAGAATTATGCTCTCTTGATAACAAAAACACCCCTCCCCCTATTTTTCTGAGAGCGAGAGAACAGTGGGGGAGAAGCAAGAGGGAAAGAGAGAATATTAAGCAGGCTTCATGCCCAGTGCAGAGTAGACACAGGGCTCTATCTCACAACCCTGACATCATGACCTGAGCTAAAATCAAGACTCAGATGCTTAATCCACTGAGCCACCCAGATGCCCTCAAAAGTACCCTTTATGCTAAAACAATTTCCTACTGATTTCAAGATAGCTTCTAATCACATATTTAATGCCTATACTGAATTTTACTGTCTATGTGCATATACATAATTATTGACAACTGCAGAGAATTTTAACTCCTTGAGAGAGTTCTGGAGGCCAATACTTAGTTAAAAAAACAAACAAACAAACAAACAAAAACACAAAAAAACCCTGAAGTAGCCATAAACAAAAACAAACAGAAACCAAACAAATGATGACCTAATCAATATTCTGGATCTATTGAACCGCTTTAAAAAAAAAATCACAAAGGGGGAGGAGAATAGAGGAACTTGTTAACTAACATCAGGAGGATATAATCAGTCAAAGCGAGCATGTGGAAAATTATGCCGATCAAATGACAAAGTAGCAAAGAGAGGAAAAAAAGTAACTGTTACAGATGAAAGCTGATTTATAAGACAAAAGCAAAATGTAGTCCTTCTTTGAATACAATTCAAAGAAGCCAACCGAAAAAAAACATTTTTTAGGCAGTTAGTAAAAAGTGAACACAAAATGAATACTGGATGATGTTAAGGAACCACTTCTAATTTTACAAGAAGTAAATTAAGTCATGGAGATATATATATATAGAGAGAGAGAGATCTCTATTTTTTTAAAGTTCTCATTTATTAAAGATACATACTTAGTATTTATGGGTGTATGATACTCTATGTGGGTTTGCTGAAAACAGGCATGGAGGATAGCAACAGATTAAAGCAAAACAATGTTACTGTTTGTTGAAATTAGGTTACAGGTACCTGGGAGTACCTTATCTTCCTACTTTAATGCTTGTTTTGAAATATTTATTATAAAGTTTAAAAAAATTATAGCCTTCTGTTTAAAGTCTACAATAATTAGATCCTCTAATTCCATTGCTCCATGGCATAATCAGACAATCTTCTATATAAGAAAAAGATCTTCAACTAATTTCATCTATTGCACACTATGTTATAATCTCCCACCTCTGCAAATTTTTAAGACTTGCATTCTTAGAAAGGCTTATACCACATTTGGAAGCTAATCAAAAAATGATAAAATATTAAGGTGGCAATAGGGTTAAGTGATCATTACCTGTGAGCAGACTATCCTTAGGGATGTATTATTATAGGGATATATTAGAACATAATATGGAAGATAAAACGACATAAACTGATATACTGGGATATATGCATTTTTATCTCGGAGGAAGAAGGAAGATATCCATTTTCAAGTATTTTCTGGTAATATTCAAAATTAATTAAAAATATCCAATCCAGGGGCACCTGGGTGGCTCAGGGGGGTAAGCCTCTGCCTTCAGCTCAGGTCATGATCTCAGGGTCCTGGGATCGAGCCCCACATTGGGAATCTCTGCTCAGCAGGGAGCCTGCTTCCCTCCCTCTCTCTGCCTGCCTCTCTGCCTACTTGTGATCTCTGTCTGTCAAATAAATAGATAAAATCTTAAAAAAAAAAAAAAAATAGAAATATCCGATCCAGTCTTTTGAACTTTCTTTATTTTTCTAACATACTGGGGGGAGGGGAGGCACCCAAGGATTTTTAAGTAACTTAAAAATCAATTATTTCATCAGCGTAATGGCTAGGACATAAATTATAACCTTCTCAGTTGTTAAGTAATTTGGGGAACTTACACTGGGATCCCTATCATTTATAACACAATACTTTTGCTATAGCATCTTATGAATAAAAGAAAACAAAACAAAAAAGTGTATCTTAAGCTATACATTATTTGTTGAATTATTTCACCTCACCTCACAAGCTGCTTGACTATTATTAAATTGTTTGGTCAACAGTTCAATCCACTGAAGCATTGTGGGCTAAAAAAAAGAAGGAAGTCATTTAAGGCATGGACTTCGAGCTGAAGATAAAGAAAACCAAAAGCTAAATGACACAAAATTTTATGAAACACATACCTTTTCTTTTGAATGTATAAATGTCTCTAGGACAAAGGAGGTGCTGAGCTGTAAGAAAACATTAAGCAAAAAATTTTTAATTACTTTAAAGTAGTCAATTTTGAAAAAAACTATCTATGGCTTATATATTACCTTTGCTGTCATTAGGGACACAGCTTTAGGATCTGGTAATGTACTGGGAATACAACTACATAACTGCCACATAAACCTAGAATTTAAGAATAGTAAGTTACATATCTTACAGAATAAGATTTGCTTTAAATGTGTAAGAAAAAATCTATTACTAAGTATACTGAACTTACCCAAAATATGTATGTTCAAAAATGTTTTTGTCTTGAAGAAACTGCATGTTATCATGCCAAATCCACTGAAGAAAAAGAAAATGGTAACATTAGATATCAGAAAGCATTTGCTTCATTACATTTTACCAGTATTTTTTAGGACAAAAAAGATTTGCTCTAAAAGAAACAAAAAACCCCCCCAAAATACAAGCACTTAAAATTCATGTTTTCTTTCCAGGTATGTGGAATGCAAAAATAGTTATTAAGCCTGCTCCAATTTATCATTATGTATCTGGCTACCTTAAACAATCACAGTTCTTTAAAAATACAATTATAAAGATTTTGGAAGAACTCTGAAATCCCATCTAAAGAACGAATACATAAATGGAGTAAAATTATGAGTTCCATTTTGATAAAAATAGATTATGAGAAAGGTTTATGTTCAAAAGCTGGCAAAATGAAAACAATTCAGATTGGCAAACCTAAGTCAGGTGATTTCCTTGTTTATTCTTTTTTTTTTTTTTTTTTTTTTTTAAAAGATTGAGAGAGAGAAAGCATGAGGTGGTAGGGTCAATGCGAGAAGCAGACTCCCCCACCGATGAGTGGGGAGCCTGATGCGGGGCTTGATCCTGGGACTCCAGAATCATGACCTGAGCTGAACGCAGACACCTAAACAACTGGGCCGCCCAGTCGCCCCTCCTTGTATATTCTGTAACAATTATGAACAAATTTTTTTTTTAAAGATTTTATTTATTTATTTGACAGACAGAGATCACAGGTAGCAGAGAGGCAGGCAGAGAGAGGAAGGTAAGCAGGCTCCCTGCTGAGCAGAGAGCCCGATGCAGGGCTTGCTTGATCCCAGGACCCTGAGAACACGACCTGAGCTGAAGGCAGAGGCTTTAACCCACTGAGCCACCCAGGCGCCCCACAAAGATTATTTCTAACATGAATCTTACACAACTGCTCTGCTGATTTTAGTTTTGTGTTTAGCTCCCTGTACCTGAAACATGCTCTAAGTTAGTGTTTGTTCCATAAAATTATCTTTATCTGGAACAAATTTGTGTTCTGATTACTGTTATTACTGCCTGTGTTTATCTCCTAAAGATTTTCAGCTACCTCTTCTTGCCTCCCAGCCCACTAGTCCTGTCCAGCACCAGGTCTTGAATTCGTATTTTAGGGCTCCTGCTCCACATTGGTACAGACCTAGTCACTGAACAGACTGCTTCAGAGTTCTTGGTCCTCTAGCATTTCTATGCACACTGCCTTCTAGAAAGCTGTAGCCTAAGGAAGAGTTTGAGAGCCTTCACCTCATCAGTGCTTTTTCATAGCAATGAAGCTCCATTCCAAGGTTCTTACTCCTAGCCATGAGCTCAGCTCTAGATCCTGTGTCATAATTTTTATCCCCTTTATGTCTCAAGAACTCTCCACCACCATTATCTGATTTGGGCCTAAAGCCTAGTAGTCCTGTGATTTTCACCAGACCCACTGCTTTCATTTCTGTTCTATGATATTATTTATCTTGTTTTTTGATGATCCTTTTTACGTTTTATCAATACAACATATGTGGAGCCATGTGGGTGTGTCTAAGTGTGAAATTATTGTACTACAGGTATTTTCTATACACCTCTTCAACTTCATCTTGGATATTTCCTTGCACTTACTAATCGTCACAGCCCCAGAGGTCATTGTTCAGCTTCTAAAACATGCCAATACCCTATATCTTTACTAAAGGAATTTGTCATAATAATCTATTTGCCTGGAATATTCTTCACATGATTAAGTCTTCGGTACCTTTCAAGTCTCAGTTTAAACTTAATCTGAATTATTTCCTAATCACTTTCCCCAGAAATTCCAATCAACTACCCTTTCTAAGCATTTTGTTTTATCCACAACAGTCATTACAATTTATAATGTTTGTTTGCTTACTAAATTTTATGGTTCTGGGACGCATGGGTGGTTCAGCTGGTTAAGTGTCCAACTCTTGATTTCAGCTTAGGTCATGATCTTGGGGTCAGGAGATCAAGTCCTGAGTAGGGCCCCACACTCAGTGGGGAGTCTACATGTAATTCTCTCTCCCTCTCCATCTACCCCCATCTCCCTAAAATCAATCAATCAATAAACTCTTTAAAAATAATTTTATGGTTTTAAATTTCCTATTTCCTCTTTGGGAAGTCTGCTACTAGCTATATTTCAACTGCACAAATCTAAAGGACCAGATTCTAGTTTATACCTAAAATCTGTGTTAATATTAAATAACAGTATTATCACACTTTAATATTTTATTAAAATGTATATTCAGACAAATTCATTCTTCAATTAATAAGCTAAAACAATTATAAGGAAAAAAACAGGTGACTTAGGTCTGCAATCAAGAATATTCTAGGGATGCTTGGGTGACTCAGTTGTTTAAGCATCTGCCTTGAGCTCAGGTCATGATCCCAGGACCCTGGGATTGAGCCTCACATCAGGCTCCTTGCTCAGCGGGGAGCCTGCTTCTCCCTCTGCGTACTCCTCCCGCCTGTGTGCTCACTCTGACAAATAAGTAAATAAAAATCTTAAAAAAAAAAAAAAAAAAAGAAGGAGGAGCATATGGGTGGCTCAATTGTTAGGAGTCTGCCTTCAACTCTGGTCATGATCCCAGCATCCTGGGATCAAGCCCCAAATCGGGCTCCCTGCTCAGCAGGAAGCCTGCTTCTCCCTCTCCCACTCCCCTTCTTGTGTTCCCTCTCTATCAAATAAATAAATAAATAATTTTAAAAAATATTCTGACGTGGTTCAATTTGTTTTTCTTGCTGTAGTAGAGCAAATGTCTGAGATTCTCTTTTGTCACAATATAAATCAGTGGTTCTCAAAAGAACAGTTCAGAGACCTGTGGGGGTGGATGCCTACAACCGTTTTAGAGTATATATAAGATCAAAACCATCTCCTTAATAATATGATGAGGCTATCTGCCCTGTTTTACTTTCTTTTTTTTTTTTTTTTTAAAGATTTTATTTATTTATTTATTTGTCAGAGACAGAGGGAGAGAGAGTGAGCGAGCACAGGCAGACAGGGAGGCAGGCGGAGGCAGAGGGAGAAGCAGGCTCCCCGCCGAGCAAGGAGCCCGATGTGGGACTCGATCCCAGGATGCTGGGATCATGACCTGAGCCGAAGGCAGCCGCTTAACCAACTGAGCCACCCAGGCGTCCCAGCCCTGTTTTACTTTCATTCTCTCCTGAGCATACAATGGAGTTTTCCAGAGGCTAAATGATGAATGAAATCACAACAGAGCAAATGCAAAAAGCTATTATGAGACTCTAGTTGTCATCTATTAAATCAGATATTAAAAAGATCTGCAAACATCTTAAAAAGATTTTGCAAACAGGGCCACTTTTCTCACTGAATGGTTTTGTTCTGAAAAATTTTTCTTCATAAAATGGTATTTGTATTAGCATGTCATGGGTTTAATTTTGTTATCTTTAAATAAATATAAATTTTAAAATTTTTAAATACTAATATGGCAAATACTGATAGATATAACCACACTGAAACTAATATATTAAAAACTAATGTTCTCATTATTTTTTAAGAATATAAAAGAATACTGAGAATAGGGGTTTCAGAACCATTAATGTAAAGAATATACATCATTAAAGTTTTACTTAAAATTTCATTTTACTTCACAAGTGGGCGGAGTTGTCATTAAACACTATTGTATCCTTATCTAGAGTAAGAAATCTAGTGAACACTTAATTTTGCTGGTAAATCCAATTCAAGGGTTTAAAAGATGATCATATTCTTGGGTTTTTTGTCACTAACATTCTGGGAGGTCAAGACACCAGTTAAGAGTACTTGTCTGGGGACCAAAATCCACTTGGTTTTAAGACTCAACCACATCAGTGCAAATATTAATCAATCAATTAGACAGTAAAAGCTGAATTGTCTAGATGGAAGACTATATTTTTATCATGAAGATTTATACATTTTGGCTGAATTTACAACACTGATACAAGTTAAGTTGTGAATACATTTTATAGTGTTTTTTTTTTTTTAAAGATTTTATTTATTTATTTGAAAGAGAGGCAGTGAGAGAGAGCATGAGCGAGGAGAAGGTCAGAGGGAGAAGCAGACTCCCCGTGGAGCTGGGAGCCCGATGCGGGACTCGATCCCGGGACTCTGAGATCATGACCTGAGCTGAAAGCAGTCGTCCAACCAACTGAGCCACCCAGACATCCCTATATTTTATAGTTCTTAAAAAGACATTAAAGTAACATCATAGTTATTACATCATGAAACAAAGCCTAATTACTATAAACAAGACACATTTTAAACATTTAATACATATTTTAAATGCATTTCAAATACATGGTATTTCTATGTAACATGAAGCAAAGAAGAACAGCCATCATCCAATCCAAGAACATTACCATACATACAAGTTGCTTAATGAGCTTGCTCCAATTCCATCAACCATGTTACTTTTCTTTCATGTTACTAATAATTATTTTCTGGTCACTTTACCTGTACTTGTCCTATGACAGTATTACCAAGACTATTTACAAATAGTGTTAAGGTCTACCCGGGATTATAAATCCCAACACTGTCATAGCCTGGTCCAGTAGTCCTGTTACTCGCATTAATAGTTAACATCCTTTTAAATTGCTTAAGTTAAATTAACTTATACCTCTAGTAACTCTGATGATACATCAAATTTGAATTCTTTGCCATTTTCTTCCTCTGGTTCCATGCGTTTGTAGAACAGCATATATGCACTGTGTGTCTTTAAGAGGCAAAGAAAAAAAAGGTATATTTTCATTTTGACAAAGTATAACTATAAAATTAGGTAACATGGAAGAAAGAAAACAATGTAAATTATATGTAAAAAAAAGATTACCTTTTCAAAGGAGAAATCCATAAATTTATCTGTAACAGAATCATAGGTCTTGGTCTGTTTAAAAAAATAAAAGTTTTCATTCTTTAAAAAATTATTTATCTCAGTTGTATTTATATTTAAAATAGTTCATAAACAGCTAGTTTATTCTTTATAAAAAATCCCTGACAGAAGTTCTTGGCTAAGAGTATAGTTAACCCTTGAATAACAAGGTGTGAACTACACAGGTCCACTCACAGGCAGATTTTTTCCCCCAATAATACAACAGTGTACTGTAAACGTATTTTCCTTATGATTTTAAAAGATTTATTTATGTACTTTAAAGAGAGAAACAGTGAGTGGGGAGGAGAGGCAGGAGAGGGAGAGAATCTCAGGCAGACTTCCCTGTGAGCACAGACCCCAACGACATGGGGCATGATCTCACAACCCTGAGACCACTGTCTGAGCCAAAATAGTCAGATGCCCAACTGACTTGTCACCCAGGTGCCTCTCCTTATGATTTTAATAACATTTTCTTTTCTCTAGTTTATTTTAAGAATATAGTATGTAGTAAGTGTAACATACAGAATACATATTGACTGAGTGTTTATATGTTATCAATAAGGCTTCTGATTAACAGACAAAAGTTATACTTGGATTTTCGACTGTGGGGGGGCCTGGCATATTTAACTCCCACATAGTTTAAGGGTCAACTGTAACTAAAAATGAAGATTCAAAGTATTTTTAAAGATACTTTACCATAAAATATATAAAGCATATAATAAAACATACTTGCAATTTAATAACTACCTTTTAAGAGAAGAGCTTTGCAAAGTTTACTTTTTTTTTTTGAGGAAATATCCCAGAAATAACATCAAGAGATGCAACAGGTTTAATTATGGCATCAGTAATTTATTACTTCCTTTTTCTACCCATTTCTGAAGTGTTAGCAATTTGTTTACTTCTCCTTTTCTATTCAAAGTAGTACATGAGAGCACCAAAGAGCTATAAGGAAGTCCTACATTAAAATCCACAATGTGAACCGTGATTTCACAACAGACATGGCTATTAAAGTGAAAAATAACTTCATTTGGACTTAACTGTGAAATGGAAATGACTATTTAATGCCTGACTTATAAGAATCAAAACAGTATTTTAAAACTGTTTTCAGAACACTGGTATTTGGATAAAATGCCTATGAAGTACAATTATTATAATTACATTATAATAATAACTAGTCCAAACTAATTGTCTTTTCATGTCTTGGAGCTAATTAGGTAACAGGTAAGATATTCTTTTCCTATCCTGTCAATAGTAATAACCAGGTTGCTGCTGCTGTTATTAAAAAAAAAAAAAAAAAAGCACCGAAAGAATAATTCACTTAAGTGTACCTAAAGCTCATTTCCCTGACAAAGGATTTTTCATATGAAGTCAATAAAGAGTAATTTCTTTTCCCTCAAATCTCAAAGCATTCAGGTGGACAACTTCTTCCACCATGTTTCATGGCAATGCAATTCAATTCCTACACTGTTTAATTTTTCAATTTTAAGTCTTAACCTCCTTTATCAGTTGAAGGCAGAAATTGTAATTTAAAAAGTATTTCCCAGTCTGGTATATACATGCCCAACAGACTAGACTTCTAATACATAACAACTGAATAAACTTTAGATTTAATCATAGCAATTAAAGAAAGTTAAGTGGTTTTGCCACTGGATTTTATGATACTGCATAGCATTTGGAAAGTCACGAACCATTTATAACTTCTGAATAAAACTTACTGTCATCTCTCCACCAAAACATTCAGAGGCCAGCTGAGCAGAATCAAAAGGTTTTACCTCAGCATCATTAAAAAGATACCTAAAATGGAGCATATAGTGTTTGATCAAGTATATACATACTGAGTATTACACCTATTATAAAAATACATACTGAAAAAATTCTAAAACTTAAACTATTTTTAATATGAGGTAAATAAATTCTAAGTTCTTATTTGAAAACACTAACCTACTAGAAACTGGGAATATAATTTTACAAACTGTAACTGCCCTAAAATCTGATAAATCCATTTATAAACTAGGA
This sequence comes from Lontra canadensis, assembly GCF_010015895.1. Taxonomy (NCBI): domain Eukaryota; kingdom Metazoa; phylum Chordata; class Mammalia; order Carnivora; family Mustelidae; genus Lontra; species Lontra canadensis. Next base: position 10,611,239 of record NW_022631044.1, on the reverse strand, counting down.
GCAACAGAAGAATTCATAAAAACAAAAAGTTTGCATACCTGTGTAGCTATTGGACAGAAAAGACTAAGAGATGGGAAAACTTCCAAAGATAAAGATGCCATTTCAAAACATATGATCAAAAAAGGATTGAAAATATATTTATGGAATTATATTCATATGGACCAAGTAAGATACCACTGAAATATTGGCTTAAAGAATTCAACAAAACTATTCTAACTGCAGATCAATTTACCCAAGTAAATTTCGTTCAAAGAAATATCCCTAACACTTAGAACAATGCCTACCATAAATACATAGCCTCTATACATAGACTCTACCTAACAACATCCGAAGACCAAAAAAAACAGCTATTAAGCACTGATTAAATGACTTCCATCCATTACCTTGATAAAAGATGATAAAAAAAGAATGTGCAGGCGGGAAGGGGAAAAGTAAGGTGGGGAGACTGGAGTGTGCAGGTAACCTCAAATCACTTTATATAAGGACCTCGTAACCACTCTATATGAGACACTCAGTATACAGCTCTTGAATTAGTGAATGAAGATAGAAAAGACTTGGAAGGTGCGATATGGTCTATGAATCTAAAGTGGGCAAAACCTTGTGTGTTCATTTTTCTTAGGAGAACACTCATCAAATTCTCAAAAGAAAGTTAAGAACAATCAATTCCTACTGTCTTATGAAAGTTGTTTTCATTTAAAAATTGTCTGCCCCCTTTCCTAGTTTTACAGAAAGTTTTTAGTAAAATAAAATCAGAAAACCTATCTGAAGCAAAAACAATCATAAGTTTATACTTTACAAACAGAAAAAAAAATTTCTTTAAATCCCAAGACTAAAATACTTAAAACTCACCATTTGTTGTTTTTATAAGCATGTGGATTGACTATATCTCTGATGAAGCTGTAATAGTGCCCACCATCTGCTGTTCCTGTGTGAACAGTCACTCCTATTAAGTCATACTCATAGCTTTCTGTGTCTTTTGAATGATCACTGACTTCCTTAAAACCTGAAATGATTTACATAAAATTATGGTAATAATGTTGAAAGCTGCATAGTAACGTCTTTGAATCACTTTACCTCACTTTACATAATGTATTTTATATACAGAAACAGGCACAGATACATTATATATTATAATACATACAAAACAACTCCATTTCCTAGTCATTTCCCATCCATACTCTTAAATTTTAAGGAACATTTAAACAAATCATTTGGAAAAACAACCGTAAGTATGGACAACATCAGTGTAATATATAAATATAAAATATGCTCTTTTTGTTTAATCTTATTCCTTTTGGAATAGATAGTACAATATTTATCATTTAAGTTTACCTTATTAGGAGCAGGCAAACACAAGATCTAGAAAAGCATTAAAATACTCATGCCCTTTAATCTCAGGTAAAGAAAAAGGAGCACTGTACTGGTAGCATGCTTGCAATTGTTTATTAGTTAATAGAAAACATTCTGTAGTAGGAGACAGAAACAAAATAAATAAGAGACATCCTTCCTGTCCCCAAAGATTTAAATTTGAAAAGTATAGAAGAAACTAAGGAAAAAAATTAAAGAAATATCTAGGAAGTTTGAGGATTTATGACTTCTGATCTGTATACCCAGCATCATATACAAAGGAAAAAGTATAATCACAGAAACAAGTGAAAGCAGATTATGTTAACTTGGGTGCACAGTCTAAATTGGAAAGTGACAACTGAGGAGAGAAGGAAATGGCTGACAGTGTTTTAATAGTGACTGAGAAGTTTGGATGTGCTAAGATCCAACTCTGAATGCATCAGTTATGGCCTAAAAAATCCTTCATCTTGGCACAAATTTTTGCTACTTCTACACAAGGAAGCATCATGAAAAATACGAGAAAGCACAATAACTGGGCAGTGTTGCTCTAATTTTATAAATGGTTTGGAAAGAGTTCTAAAGAGGAAAGTTTATATATACATTGCCTACTTCTTAACTTTGCCTTTATTTTCAAAGTTATCATCTTCTACTGGCTCCTCTGCTACAACCTCTAAACATACTCAAATTCTAAGGATAGAGACGCCTGGGTTGCTCAGTCAGTTAAGCAGCTGCCTTTGGCTCAGGTCTGGTATCGAGCCCCTTATGGGGCTCCTTGCTTGACAGGGAGCTTGCTTCTCTCTCTGCCTGTTCTTCATGCCCCTCTGCCTGCTCGCAATCTCTGACAAATAAATAAATAAAATCTTAAAAAAAAAAAATTCTAAGGGTAAGGGTGCCTGGGTAGCTCAGTCGTTTAAACATCGGCCTTCCACTCAAGTCATGATTTCCAGGGTCTTGGGATCAAGCCCTGTGTCAGGCTCCCTCTGCTGCTCCCTCTGGTTGTGCTCTCTCACTTTGTCAAATAAATAAATAAATAAAATCTTTCTTAAAAAATTCTAAGGGTAAAAATACCCGCCTTAACTCAATTCCTCTATAGCAATAGTCACTATCTTCTCTCTTTTCAAAGAAAGAGTATGTTCTTCTCTTAAAAGAATAGCTAGCCCATGCTCACCGTTTACACTTCTCATGTCCTATTTAGTGAAACATTTACTGGATCATTAAGGGCCAGGCAATGGAGTATAAAGATTAAAGTGCAGTTCTTTCCCAAATCTTCAAATACAGTGCCTTACTCAAACCTTAAAAATTTTAATCAAGAGAACTTACATAAAAAAACACTGTCAGAACCCTATTATGTAAACCAGAACTTCTCCAACCAAAGAATGGAAAGGCAAGAGCTAGACCTGTTCTGCTTTTTTTGCTCACCTAGTTCCATTCCTCACCTCTGTGGTCTTTGAGGCACATATAGTTAAGTTTGAAAAGCACTGGTCTTATGGAAGGAGTAAGAATCTGGAGGTAACTGGATATGAACCAAGTATCATCTTTAACTCACTGCAATCTGCCTTTCTACTGCAATACCCAAATGAAACTGCTCTGATAAAGATAACCAAAGACATTCTACATGCTGTTTTCAGCCATGTTGTTTCTGAAACAATTCCTTTTCTTTAGCATTCAATACTTCTGACCAAATTCCCTTTTTCTTGAGATCTTTCTTTTTGAGATCTTCTTGAAATACTGACCTACTATTCATCTATGATCAAGCCACAAACCTGAGTTATTCTTGACTTTTCTTCCTACCTCTAGTAGTAGACTAAAAACTCAACTTCAGAAGGACAAAGACCTTGTTCTTTGTTGCCACTCTATTCCCCCTACTGTGAGAATAGCAAATTAGAGATATTCAATAACTTTGTTGATTTATTTATAGATATAATCATCAAATTCTATTAACTGTCCACGTACTGCTCTCAAATACACTGGTATGCTTGCTTATTAAGCTACCATCTTCTCTGGAGTTTATCAAAATGGCCTCCCCACATCCCTTTTATCACCCACCAATCCATTTCTATTGCTGTAGTAAGAATAACCTTTTCCAGATCCCACCTGGTTATCTCAGTTCCCTGCTTAAAATGTTCCAAAGGTTTCACATCAAAAAAAGATTGTAATTATTAAGATGGCCTAAAAACAAAATGATGTGGCCATTGCCTTTTGCCCATCTCATCGACTCCACCCCCACCTCCTACCCACCTAAAGACAATAGCCATTCCTCTCAATCTGTTCCTTACTCAAGCTCTGCTTCGATGTTATCTCCATGAAGGCCCTCCCTAATATGAGATATATCCACCATCCTATCTGATGATACATCTTATTCATAATTTCTTGCTCAATAAGACTTGCCTACTAGACTTAAATTCTGAGTTAAGGAACCAAGTGTATCTTGTTCACTGCCATGTCACTAATGCCTAGCAGAGTGCCTAGAACATAACTCTAATAAATGCCAAGTATCTATTGATGAACTGACTGAATGTGCCATACTGTACTTAAATACAATCCCCTTTGTAAAATTCAATTTCATTTTATTAAATGTGTAGTTGGTTACAACTTTATAGTTATGACTGTCTTGTTATGGAGACTTACGATAAACACAGGCAAGAGAAAGAGATAAAATTACCTTCTTTCCTATCACTCTTTCCCATTAGAAAATCTTCTGTATAGGGCGTCATATCCAAACGTAATGGGAAGGAAAAGTGTGTGTTCACTTTCTCTTTCATCATTGTTACCATATTAAAGGTATACCTCATAGTATTAAAACTCAGAATGCGAGGCAATTTCTTAAAACATGCCCTGAAAGACAGAAAAAAAGGGAAAAAAGTAGAAAGCTTAAAAATCTCTTCCAAAATTACTTTAGCTGGCAACACATTTACACTACATGTATTTCAGTATTCAACTCAGTAAATAACAGTACTTTAAATCATGCTCTTATTAAATATATCTATACCTATATTCCCCTCTTACATGCCTTTTTCCATTCTAAAAGTGTTTTCATGTGTCTAAGTAAGAAAAATAAAAAGTTAAGCACACTGTAGTAAATTCCATGAAGAAGATATGTAAAGTGCTATGGAAACATAAAAAGGCATCACACCAAATTTCAAAGGAGTTATGTCTTTTAGTTCAGAAATTTCTTTTCCATCTTAAAGAACAGGAATTGAACTATTTGTTTTTCTAAATTAGAATTGCAAAGTTTGGCTGTTATCATTTACTAGATGTATAACCCTCGACAAGTTCCTTAACCTCTCTCAGCTTAACTCTGAATTTGGAAATTTCTAAAATGGAGATTAAAGTGCCTAATCCTTCCTACTTTTAGAATGCTGCCTGGCCAAATAGCATTCAATAAATGCTGCTTGATATTACAACAGCAGCAGCAGCGGCAAGTTACCTAAGTCTTATGCTTTAACAAATATTGCCAGTTTAAAACAAACAAGCCAAAATTTCAGTTTAAACAAAAAATACATAAGAGCTTGGATTCATGAAAAATATGCATTTTGGGGAACAATTTTCATTGAATTTAAGATTCTAAAAATCTGTTTAAATCAAGAGCTTAGTTTAAGAAAAAATTAGGAATTCAGGGAGATAAGGAAGGTAGGGGAAGGATTTCATCAACAGGAAATAAGTCTAAAATCCATCATTACTGTTTATTTGGGAGACTGGCAAAAGATGAGGTTATAGAAATATAAAGGAGTCAAATGAAGGGGTTTCTGGGCAATGTCAGAATATGAACTGCTTCTTGAGAGCTAAGAGTTACTGAAGGACCTGTGGTGGACCGTGGGACCATGCAAGATTCAGAGGATAAATGACATAATGGAACTAAAGAGATAAGAGTTATGTTATAGACTATATAACATGTTATATACATGTTACTGAATCTATAAGACACGTAAGTCACAGCTGGGAGAACACAGCACAACATTCTCAATTAGGTAAGATGAATTAAAAATCCTAAGCATGTCAACAGAGACTTATGTTATGGTGGTAGACAAATTATTCAGATAAGAATGAATAAACTAAGAAAAACAGAGGTTTGAAGATAGAGCAAAAGATGATCCTTTGCCCATTTCTGTTGACCACTTACTATATTATCACAGACATTCAAAAGTATGGCAAGAGTATAAAAGTACTGAGTGACACTCTGCCTTAAAAAGGAGACAGTATTTCAGAAAAACAGTAGAATCGTATTCGCCAAAAGAAGGGGATGTTTCAAGAAGTAGGAAGTTATCAAGAATGACAGATATTTTCAGTAAGCTTATTTATTCCAACTAAAAAGACATTCTCAAAAGAAAATGCTTCAGCCTATCAACTACCTTTTATTGATTCCTCATTATACCCCTCCATAGTAACAAACTTTTGACTAACTCCATTCTGTGTTAAGTCTTAACTGATACCCTAACCCAATTCTCATTGGATGGGCCTGTCTTCCCCATGTAACTGCCTGCACAGCTTCTTATGTCTGCCTTACAACTTTTCTCTCTTGCAACCATCATGACCCTCTGGAGACTGAGAGAGTACCATTTCTATCAGTACAGATTCCCTGGTAAAATCTCCTACTAAGCAATTTTAAGAGATGGCTTTTCATTCTCTGCCTTCCAACATGCTCAGATCTGTCTAGAAAAGTTGTGTTTGATCCCCAAGCCCTCTCCAGATTCCGTTTTCCTTGTTTACTGACAAACTTTAAAACATACCGCTAAACTATCTTTCTACAAAACCCAATGCTTCTACTCAGCTGTAATTTCCCCCCTTCTTTTTTATGGACTATGTCAACTGAATACCTTCTTTGGGAGATTCTCTTCCCCAGTTTCTAGATTACCATTCTATCATGATTTTCTTTCTTTCCTAGCTTCAATTCTGTCACTTTTTCCTCTGCACTTTTATGTTGGCTTAGATCTAATAGTCACCCTTTACAATAGTTATGTTCTCTCTCGGACAGATGTTTAAATGGTGCCAACCAATTATGCAAATAATCTCAAAATCTAGAAGTTAATTATTTTATATCATTGAATACCAATCATATTTTCTATTACTGGTCAATGCAAATCCTCTACTTGAGGCAGACTAGCCTAATGCCAGGCTTCTTGCACATACAAGGTCATTTCTATTTCTCTGCCTTTGTTCCTAATAACTGCAACTGATGCTCCCTCAATCTAATTTCTACTTATCATTCAATGTTCACTTTTAGAATTGAAATCTCTTTACCCAATTACCCTGTCCTAAATGGGCCAACTTACGGTTGCTTCTTAAGAAAAACATCTCTCACTTCAGAGAATCAGAGGAGGATCTCTTCAGTTCATGAGAAGACTCTTTACCATGATTCACTAAGTATATAGCAAAGGGCTAACAGACTCAGACCTTGGTAAATATTTAATTAAAAGGACACAAAAAGTTTGGAAAAATATAAGGGTGCCTCAAAGTATAATAACTGAATGATTAAATATTCAATTGGATAACTGAATGAAAAGTTGCTATATAAGAATAAGCTTAATGGGCACTTGGGTGATTCAGTTAGTAAAGCATCTGACTCTTAATTTTGACTCAGGTCATGATCTCATGGCTCTGGGATCAAGCCCCACGCATCAGGCTCTGTGCTCAGCGTGGAACCTGCTTAAGATTCCCTCTTTCTCCCTCTGCCTCTGTCCCTTCCCCTACTTGTAATCTCTCCCCCTCAAAATTTAAAAAAAAAAAAAAAAAAAAAGTGTAAACCCCAAGCAGCTGACCTTAATTACATAATTTTCATGAAAGTTTAACATGAATTTACCATTTAAAGTGTTTTACTTCCATTTGATGATATCAAAATGATAAACATTACATTTCAAAAAGCTTACCTTTTTTCAGCTCGTACTTTCTTCCCACAATGAGAACAAGTATACATGTTGTCACCTTCTAAAGTATCTTTAATAGTAACTTCATCAAGAGATTCCTGTATTAAATCAGATTATAAAGTTCCGTATTATTGTTTACAGTATGCAAAATTACAAAAAGTAGTAATTATCATTTGGGCAGAATGCACAGAGGAAAACAAACTTTTTTAATAAAAATAAAATCTAAATTTTAGCAAAAAAATTTTTTCCCTCAAATTGACAAGATGGTCCATGAATCTTACTAATTTTTCAAAAGCAGAAGTATTGCAACTTTGGGGAAAAAAATCAGCTCTGTGGTCTATCTTTAATTCTTATTTGATTTGGACAGCAAGAAGGAAATAAATAAAAACATGAAAGTTAATTTTCTATCAAGATGACATATAAACCTGCTGTATTCAAGTAATTAAAAGCAGAAAAACTCTAATAATATATAAAATATTACTCACATAAATGTTCTTCATATCAGCCACTTGGCACCTCACAGTATAAAACTCTTCAGCAGTCTGACTAACGTGTTCACAATCCTGGTCAATCAAAAGCCAAATGTTAAGTAATTTATTTTAATAAGCTAAAACATCACATTAAGATTTCAAAAAAGTAAATAGGTGCCAATACTTACCAAGGACACAACATTGTTTGTAATTACGCCTCCAAACAAACTTTTGACGGTATTTTTCTTTAAAAACAAACAAAAGTGAGTAATTAAAATTGGGACATCTGTACAGATTTCAAAAAAACATCAGCATTCTGGTACTAACCAGTTCTGGAGACATTTCTTCAATCTTAGTAATAAGATCAGTAAAAAATTCTGTCATATCTTTCTGCTCCCCAGTATTCAGAGGCTGCTTATCCATAGTGTATGTTTTACAAAACGGTCTAGGATTATATGCTTTGCATTCACTCTCCTGCAAAGGAAAAGGGGACGGGGGTGGATCATTAAACAATCAAATATATATTCCAAAAAAAGAACATTATCACAAGATTCTTGAATAAATAACAGAACAACAAAACAGGGAGTGTATCTACAACAGAACTGCTTTCTTCAATTTCATTGTTTTATTTTCAGTTTTTTTTTAATTACATTCAGTAATTAACATATAATGTACTATTTGTTTCAGGGGTACAGGTCTGTGATTCATTAGTCTTACATAATACTTAGTGCTCATTACAACACATACCCTTCCCCACTGACCATCACCCGTTACCCCATCCTTCCTCCCCACTCCCTCCAGCAACACTCAAATTTGTTTCCTATGATTAAGAATCTGTTATGGTTTGTCTCCCTCTCTGGTTTCGTCTTGCTTCATTTTTTTTCCTCTTCCCCTATCATCCTCTGCCTTGTTTCTTAAATTCCACATATCGGAGAGATCATATGATAATTCTCTTTCTCTGACTTATTCTGCTTAATTTAAAATAAATTAAATTTTCAATTTAATAGTCTTGGTGCCTGAAGATGCTTACATTACTGTTATGAAATTTGTATTTTTTTAAGTCTAATAATTTCTAGGAAGGAATGTGGGACTCAAAGGATGCAGATTTGTACTATAAAACAAAAAAAAATTTTGCGGCTACCTAAGTTTTACTACAGACTGGACTTCAGCAGTCTTTGTTTTACAATTTTTTATTTATTCATTTGAGAGAGAGAATGCACAAGCGAGAGCATGAGCAGGCAGAGAGGATCAGAGGGAGAGGGTGAAGCAGACTCTCCACTGGTATTTGACCCAAGGAATCCAGGATGACGAACTGAGCTGAAAGCAGATGCTTAACTGACTGAGCCACCCAGGCACCCATGAACTTCAGTAGTTCTTTCAAGAGTAGTTTAAGAGCCCCTGAGTGGCTCAGTCAGTTAAGCATCTGCCTTTTGCTCAGGTCATGATCCCAGAGTCCTGGGATCGAGTCCTGCATCAGGCTCCCTGCTCACTGGGGAGTATGCTTCTCCCTCTGCCCATGCCTCCCCACCACCAACTCATGCTCTCACACACTCTCAAAAATAATATCTTAAAGAAAAAAAAAAAAAGAGCAGTTTAAAACACTTCTGTTTTGTCAGTTGAGATGGCATGCTCTGACTGTTAAAGGGAGATTGAAAGTGGGATCAGGGTGCCTGAGTGGCTCAGTAGGTTGAGCATCTGACTCTTGATTTTGGTTCTGGTCATGATCTCACAGTTTTCAAATTGAGACCCATGGAGCTTGATCACGATTCTCTCTTTTCCTCTCCCCATCCAAAAAAAATTATAATCCAAGAATAACTATTAAATTTTTTAATTTTGTTAAAATTTCATTTACTGACCGTTCAGTAAATGTCAGAGGCTGGAAAATATAGGAATAAACATAATATAATTTCTGTCCTCAGGATTTTAACACATAAGATGAGTAACTTTCACTACCGGTGGAAGATAGGAGACAGAGTTGTAGAATCACAGTTTTCTTAGAGGAGCTGAAAATGAGCTGCTTCCAGAAAGATAACAATAAGAAGGGAGAAAAGTGCTAAACGAAAGAGTGCTGCAGGCAGAAGCAGCAGCTTAAACAGCCACACAAGTGATGAAGGAACAAGGTGATGGGCTTCCAAGGACTGACACTTGCTATAGGATTTCGCTGGATATAGGGATGGGTAAGAGAAGAGGCTGAAGGGGTGCCTGGCTGGCTCAGTCAGTACAGCATGCGACTCTTGATCTCAGGGTTGTGGGTTTGAGCCCCACATTAGACATTGCAAATACTTAAAAAAAAAAATTAAAAAAAAAAAGTAAAATCTTAAAAAAAAGAGAGAAAGAGAGAAGGGGGGGGAGATTAAAAGGACTGTGGACTCTAAGTAATAAACTGTGGGTTATGGAGGGGAGGAGGATGGGGGCTTAGATGAGCCTGGTGGTGGGTATTATGGAGGGCATGTATTGCATAGAGCATTGGGTATGGTGCATAAACAATGAATGCTGGAACACTGAAAAAAAGATTAAATTAAAAAAAAAAAAGGGGGGGGCAAAATCAGAAGACATGTGCTGATGAACCTGAATACTATTCTTTTCATAATAAAAAATTACTGAGGAGTTTTAAGCAGAGGGATAATATTGTAAGATTTGCTAATTTTTTAATATTTACAGTTTGGGGGGTGAGAATTAAAAGGGACAAAGAGAAATCAACCAGAATACTCAGGGGTGGGGGAGTGGGTGACCCTGTGATGGTAAAAGGACCATATACAAAGAATTCTTTAAAGGACAAATTAATAGTCATCATGCAGATGAGTGACATGCAACTGATAAAAGCCACTTTTACTAAGAACACCAAAAACTAAAAAATTCAATTTGAAAAATAAGAGTACATAGCAGGACAAATCCAATACAAATGAACTTCACTTGATTTTTTCAACTTATACAGGTTATATCTAATTAGTTTTCCATATACGGTTCTCAAACATACCATTAAATACGTAAACATTTTTTGAAGCTCCAGAAGAGTGGTCTTGTGCTTCATATCTTCTGAATACTGGAAATCAAAAGAAAAATTTTCCATTAAAACAAAACTGATGGTAGCAAATTAGTCTAGCAAAGAAAGTATTACGTGTTTAATAGTATATCTGTTTTCATCCTTTTAGCTCTATGTAAGAAAAAGTTTATTATTTTGCAATTTAGCATTTAAAGAGTTATTTAATTCATTATATAAGTGTAACCATCACTATTATGTAAGAAAACCGAATAAAGACATTTTTAAAAAAATTGCTTTCCAGATCAACACTCATTTGTTACAATGCTGTTTTCACGAGTTGTAACTGTGCAGGAACAGAAAACATCATAGGTATGCAACAAAGCTGTTTTCTACAAATAAATCCATACATTTTTAAAAAAAATCTTTTATAATAATAAATGACATCTTTCCATCATCTAGTCTTATCTTTATTTTTTCTACAACAGTGTATCTTTAATACTGCAGAAAAATTACTGGCCAACATGCTTGAAAACCTTCCATGTATTCAATTATCATTATATTTCAGGTATCTGGCTAGATTCATTCACTAGAGACGTAGTCCTAAACAACGGCCTTACAGGCACTTATTAGATATACTTTAATTCATCCAAATACTAAACAAAACAAAACACTATGAATTATTATCTTCACTACAAACTGTCAAAATTTTGAAGAAGCTCTGATGTCTTGTGGAATAATAAGCTTTCTATATGCCGGAAGTATACACTAGCTATTTGCGTCAGTCTTGTGGAGAGTGTTCAGTAATGTGGTTCTGCTATTCTGGAGCTTATAACCAAACTGAGGACATAAATACATTGAAAGGGATTCTACTCGACATGTAGTTACTACAAAATTATATAATACTAAGTACAAAAGGAACTGAATAAAAGGAATCAACAAAACTGACAAAACAACTATAACTGACATACAGGAGGCTTAATACTCTATGTGGTCAGGGTAGAAGTCACACAAAACAACATTTTCCAATGTGTAAAAGAACGGTGATGATACACGATACATGCAAACTGTATACATAATACAACGACAGTCAGGAATAAAGACTTGGCTTTTTATCTTCATTGCTGGAGAAGAAGTATTAGTTGGCTGCAGAACAGAAGTAACTGAAGTCTTCTAAATTAAGAAAAAGCAAGAATGTTTTATTTTAGTTAATGCAGAAGTTCTAAATATATACCTTACATATGTATTTACTATTTAAAGGAATACATATTTACACCCATTAAGATGGCTATTGTCAAAAAACAGAAAACAAGTGCCAGCAGGGGTGTGAATAAATTGGCACCTTTGTGCATTGCTGGCAGGAATGTAAAATGGCAGAGCCACTATGGAAAACCAGCACGGTGATGCCTCAAAAAACTAAACACAGAATTCCAGTATGATCCAGCAATTCCACTTCTGAGTATATACACAAAAGAAGTGAAAACAGGGACTCAAATGGATATTTGAACACTCATGTTCATGGAAACATTATTTACAATAGCAAAAAGATACAAGCAACCCAGAAGTGTCCATTGACAGATGAATGGATTAACAAAATGTGGTACAAACAATGGACTATTATTCAACCTTAACAAAGGAAGGAAATTCTGAAACATGCTACAACATGGATGAAACTTGAAGACACTATGCTAAGACTGTAGCACTCCTCCACTTAAGTGAGGTATCTAGAATTGTCAAATTCATAGAGACAAGTAATAGAATAGTAGTTGCATGAGGTTTGGGGGAATGGAGAATAGGAGGAATTTAGTGTGTACAGAGTTTTAGCTGGTGGAAGTGAAAAAATTTTTGAGGTTGATGGCGGTAATATAATCTCAATGTACTACTACCACAGAACTGTACACTTAAACACAGTTATGATGGTAGATTTTAGTTGGGTTTATTTTGCCACAATTAAAATACATTTAGCTTTACTCTTACTGTGAACATCAGAAAAGGAAATAAAAATGACTAATGCATTCACATAAATAATCAAGTGCACATCTGACTACAGTACTTTCCGAAGTTATGTCAAATTCTATTCTGTTAAGAATTTTTTATGTAGAGACAAGTCAAAATTTAAATTTTTTTTTTTAAGATTTTATTTATTTATTTATTTGATAAAGATCACAAGTAGGCAGAGAGGCAGGCAGAGAGAGAGGAAGAGAAGCAGGCTCCTTGCCGAGCAGAGAACCCAATGCGGGGCTCGATCCCAGGATCCTGGGGTTATGACCTGAGCTGAAGGCAGAGGCTTTAAACCCACTGAGCCACCCAGGCGCCCCTAAAATTTATTTTTAACCAAAAACACCATTTATGAGACCTACTCCCAATTAACACATCTGATTATTGTTTCTGGTGCTACATTTTAATTCCTGAAAGTGCTAATGGCTAAACAGTGATCATTAATATTTAGAAGAGAAATCATGAAGTATGGCCATGTTAACAGGCAGGGGAAAAAAAAAAATCACTGAAATTATGCCTCTTCACTCATTACTGGTTCCATAAAAATTAAACAGATAGTATGGAAAGAGCCTAGATGTCCATCAACAGATGAATGGATAAAGATCACACACACACACACACACACACACACACACACACACACACACTATGGACTATTAAGTAGCCATCAAAAAACCTGAAATCTTGCCATTTGCAACAACATGTATGGAACTAGAGGGTACTATGCTAAGTGAAATAAGTTAATCAGAGAAAGACAATTATCATATGATCTCACTGATATGAGGAATTTGAGAAACAAGACAGAGAATCATAGGGGAGTGGAGGAGAAAATGAAACAAGATGAAACCAGAGAGGGAGACAAACCATAAGAGACTTCTTTTTTTCAGGAAACAAACTGAGGGTTGCTGGAGTAGAGGGGGATGGGAGGGATTGGGTGGCTGGGTGATGGACACTGGGGTGGATATATGCTATGGTGAGCGCTGTGAATTGTGTAAGACTGATGAATCACAGACCTGTACGCCTGAAACAAGGAATACATTGTATGTTAGTTAAAAAAAAAAGAAAAAAAAGACAATCTAAGATGCTATAATAAAAATTATTATGATAATGATAAGAAAAAATTAAGCAGACAGGGCCACAAATTTAGTGACAAAAATTTCCATATGCTAAATGAATCATTTACTCAACTATTTCTAAGCATAATCAGTTTCAGAAGATAAAAGCATTAATAGAACATTTTAAAAAAACCCACTTGACTATACTGTAACTTGGAGACTTTGAAGCCTAACTTAAACATATTAAGGATTCATTGAAAGTACATAAAGAATTGCAATTTTTTTTTAGGAGGGGAAAGTCAGGAAATTAAGATGACATGATGGAAGAAAACAAAAACCCAAGTAGAAGCATGAAGTTTGCCAAGAAATTATAAAAGCAGAGCAGAAGGCAAACTAAACAACAGTTCACTATTTAAAAGAGTGAAAACTAGAAATAACAAATTAAGAAAAAAAAACAGGAAACATACATTACCCAAATTAACTAGGCCCATAGTAAAATTTACTTTGGGATAAAAATAAAACAAATTAAGTGATTCTGGTACATTCCCTTACTTTGTTTTAGGCTTTGCTTATGTTGTATGTAAAGAAAATTTGTATTTACTTTTACTGAGAATACCATGTTCATTATATACACTGTATATAATCCACAACTGTGTTTTCTTTGGAGGAATAAAGAAATTATACTAGCATATTAAGAGTAACCTGTTGAAATATAAAAATAACTAAGATATACATGAGCTAAAAATAATATTACATACAAGTTATGTAATCAAATACTGTCATTTTTCATTCATAAATTATTTTCTCAATGTTTTACTAAATTGAAATAAATTTATTACCAAAATTTAAAAACTTTCTTTAACAGTTTTAATACTGAAGTGAGGAAAACTGTACCTTAGCAGTGAAGACAGCCTGTCTTGCCTCAGGTATCATATAAAGTTGCTGAATAGTAGAAGCCAAGTAACAAGTAGCTCCAAGGTTAGTTAGGCCAACAAATCTACACTCAGCACGAACATCCTCATGGGGCCAGTAGTCCCATTTATAAGGTGCATGAGCTGCTGAAAAAAGAGGGAGGAAAAGATGCCCCCCCATACAAACTATTAAACATAATGTATTTTGCTTTTACTAACAGCCACTACTCTACATTACTTTAGTTAATAAACATAAAACATTATATATGACAACTAAAACTAATGTAACACTGCATGCCAACAATACTCAAAAAAAGAAATAAAATTAGTAAGAACCACAGAAAAACTAGTTTATTCTCTAAAAATTCAACTGCAAATATTTAATTTTACTTGGCACTAAATGACTTAACCAAAAAACTCCAAAATATTTCAGATACCTATAGTCCTTTACACCTATTTTTTTTTAAACAAATCAATGTCTACTTTTTTGACAATGTAGCAACAATAGCTTAAAATGTTAAAAGTGTATGAAGAGTGATTCTTTCTATAGCCATGGCCTCCAAAATCTTTTTTCTGTTCATGAAATTTAGAAAGATTAAAAGGAAAAAAACGCTTACACTGCATGTGTTGTGCCATAACCCAGTTGTGTATTAGCCTGTAGTTCTCAACGGATCCCTTTACCATTTCTACTAACAAATCATAAGCAGCAGCTCTTGAAGAATGTGATTTGCACTTTGGCTGTTGTCTGTCCTTCAGACTAGGCAACAAAAACAGGAGATTGAAGATATCTCTTAAAAATTCCTGGAAAAAAGAGAAAGGCCAAATATATTATCTAAGATTACATATTAGTTATATTCTAAATATAATGAATACCTTATATAGAGTGAACTAGACTATATGACAATCTACAATTTACTAAAAGGCTATTTAAAAACTTAGAGCAGCATCATATACCCTCATCTGAAAGTCTTTCTCTTAAAGAAAACAGAATGGGTAGGGATCAACTTTACTCTTCCTTACCTCTTGATAGCTAATAGGCTCATTTTAGATTCCCATCCCTATTATCTTCCACTCCATTAAGAGACCAGAAGTTTTTGTTAAGGACTCCTATCTAGATTACCTTTGCCATTTATTTCCGTTTCTTCTTATTTCACTCTTACAACATTAACAGCAGCGGCAGCAGCATCAAAAGCACTGACTTACTCGTAATAAACAGTTACAGTGCCAGATACTACTCAAAAGCCCCCATACAAGAAAACAAAAAAGGCTAAAAATGTTGCCTGGAGTCAGAGGTGGAAGAAGCCAGAGCCAGGATTTCAGACACAAAGCTCTTGATTTCTATCCCAGTGAAGTTCAAACTCAAGTGCGAGGTTTTACCATCCTAGATGTATTTTTTCTCTAAGTTTGATCTGCCTGAGAAAGGGTCACCTTTCCCATTTGTTCTTTTTAATTGGTCCTTTGTTACTTTATCAAAGATAGTTATTTCTCACACACCTCAAATACTACCACGGTATTGTTCTGGGTATAAAACCAGAATTCTGGTATACTGTGCAGAAAGAGGTAATATAGTTAGAGACTAAAATGCTCTTATCCTTAGAATGGCTGGATTTTAAGGTTGGCCCCTGGCTGTCATGTGAAAATTTGAACAGTAAAGAGTTTGTTCCTCTGATATAAAACTTTTTCTAACAGAAGTGGCTCACTATGTCTTTTGTATTTAATTTATGCTGAATATCTGCTTTCTATCTGGGAGTCTGGAATTGCACACACTGTGGTCAGTTACACAGGTACTATAAATGACAACCCCCACTTCACCCCACCTAAATCCCTGACTTGAGACTCAACAGAGTTCCCCAACAGAGCACACCTCACACGCTGTCACACTCATCGCTGGGAATTGAAATTAAGCACATCCTGTGCAATTCCAACAGAAGAGAATTCTTACAAGTATGTACCTAGTTTCCACCAGATTTGGTTGGGTGCTATCTTTTTCCAGTCTCTGATTTCATCTATATTCTTTTGCTGTAACAAATCTTAGCCACTAGTACAACTATATGCTGAGTCCTTTTGAGTTCCTTCTAGTGAATCAATGAACCTGAGGATGGTCTTAGAAACCTCTGACACAGGTACCAAATAAAGGACATTTTGAAATATTTTTCCATTAGTAAACCTCATTATTGTCAAAGAAAGTACAAAGTCCTGACTTTGCAATGAAAAGTAAGTTTGGCTAAGAAATACGGAAAGTGAACAGTCTACTTCATATAGACAGACTGGTAAGTCTTTCTTGTCTTTCTGAGAATGCAGAGATTAGATAATGTGTATTGGAGATAAAAGATAACACATTTACTTCAACTAGAAAATAAAGTCAAACTAAAAAAAAAAAAAAGGAATTGGCTAGTAAGTTTAAAATGAAGTATCTTGGGAGTGCCTGGTTAATGTGCGGGGTTAAGATTCTATCTCTCCCTTGCCTTCTGCCCCTCCCCCACTCTAGAAAAATAAAAAATAAATAAAATGAACTATCTTTGCCAATTAATTTAGATCCAGAAACTGAATGAGCTAAGTTTCCATAGCTCCAAAGCTTTGATAAAATATATTTAAAACCTATGATAAGATAAAAACACTTTATCAGAAATATCAGGTTGGTAAAAGCATAATGAAATGAACAATATTTTTATTTTCCTTACTGAGTTTACCAGAAAAGCAGGTATCTCTAAAGTAAAAGGATAACCTGTATATTAATATGTCCATTTTTTAAAAGATTTATTTATTTGAGAATCTCAAGCAAACTTCCCACTGAGCACAGAGTATGATACAGGGCTCAATCTCACGACCCTGAGATCATGACCTGAGCAGAAACCAGGAGTCAGACGCTCAATGGCTGAAACACTCAGGTACACCACAATATGTCCATTTGATAAATAATGGTAAAACCATTTTAGTATACTTCACACAAAGAAGAACCTCAAACTGCTGAGAGAATACTAAAAATAGTTTCTGAAAATAAATCAGGGTGATTTTTAACATGTAATTCAGAAGACATTCACATTAAATAACACTGTTAAACTTCCATTTCCACTGTAAACATGTGAGCAACGTTTACATTTCCGTTACGTAAATAAGATTTCCCAGAATCCACATCTATAAAAATATAAAGTAGGAAAAGAATTAATGAACATATATTCGACCTTACTAACAAGTAATATCCAACTATAACTATATGGATTTTAAAAGGCCCATCATTCTTGTTAATACATTTTCAACTAAACTTCATTTTAATATTTCGTACTTCTCTGGCAAAACTTAAGGTATATTTGGACTTGCCTATGGTTCTGCAGAAGAGTGCATGCCCTGGGTTGCGAATCTCTGCTGTTCCCGAATAAACCCATTTTTGCAGGTAAAATAACTGGCAGTTTTGTTTTTTAAGGTTAACATACTTGGTGATGAGAAGTGCAATGCAAAGAAGCCCCCCAACAATGTTGAGGCTGGTGAACAAAACATGCCAGTATCCACAGAGCCAAATAGGATCACTGCTTTCTCAATGACCTTGGTTTCAGGGTTTGAGTCTTTTAAGAAAGAGTCCCCTATGGGAATTCTTCACCTCCTTGGAGGATGACTTACAATGAGAACATGAACTTTGCCATCCCACAAGTTCATGAGAAGGAAATCTCTACAATCATGTAAAGCGACAATCATGATGAAACTTCAACCCAGATATAAGAAAGACTATGAACTATGAATAAGATAAAGTTTCAGAGAAAAATGAGACATCCGAAACCCATTCTGTTCTTACCAATCAAATTGCAAAACAGACTCTATAAAAATATACCAAGAATATAGTTCCTTCTATTTTTGAGACTGAAAAAATGTAAACAGAAAGCTTGACAAAATTATTGCTATACACTGCCAACTATTTTTAACACTGTAAGATGGACTTTTGATGAAGATACAAATTTCCTTCTATAAAATATGTTACTAAATAGTTTTTACTTAAAATCTGCTGTGTATATGAAAAAAAATAGAGTTTTTACTTAAAATCAGCTGTGTAGGGCGCTTGGGTGGCTCAGTGGGTTAAAGCCTCTGCCTTCAGCTCAGGTCATGATCCCAGGGTCCTGGGATGGAGCCCCACATCGGGCTCTCTGATCAGCAGAGAGCCTGCTTTCCTTCCTCTCTCTCTGCCTACTTGTGATCTCTGTCAAATAAATAAATAAAATCTTTAAAAAATAAAAATAAAAAAACATAAAAACTATGGATAAGCAAAAAAAAGAACTCCGGAAAAGAGGACAGAGAAATATTAAAATTTTTAATATTTTCCAAATACAGACTTTTACAAATGAGAAGAAAAAAGACAAAAGATACACACTGATTATAAACAGAAAATTCACTAATTAACACAAATAGCCAATACATACATAAAAAGACACTCATCTTCAACAGAAATCAGACATAAAACTAAAGCAAAAGTCTCCTTCACTTCACCCTCCAGCCGGGGTAGCTGCACCCCGGCCCTTAGCGAGCCCAGCAGCCTCAGCTGCGAGCAGAGCAGCAGTAGCGGCCCCCCCCCTCTCAGGAGACCACCAGATCACCTCTTCCTGTGGCCTCGCCAAGGTGACCAACAGACAGAGGTGCATGTGGCTAATGTGTATTCCTCCATCATATGCTGACCTGGGCAAAGCTGCCAGAGATATTTTCAACAAAGGATTTGGTGAAACTGGATGTGAAAACAAAGTCATGCAGTGGTGTGGAATTCTCAACATCTGGTTCATCTAATACAGAAACTGTTAAAGTTACTGGAACCTTGGAGACCAAATATAAATGGTGTGAGTATGGTCTGACTTTCACAGAAAAATGGAACACTGATAACACTCTGGGAACAGAAATTGCAATTGAAGACCAGATTTGTCAAGGTTTGAAACTGACATTTGATACCACCTTCTCATCAAACATGGGAAAGAAAAGTGGTAAAATCAAGTCTCCTTATAAGAGGGAGTGTATAAACCTTGGTTGTGATGTTGACTTTGATTTTGCCGGACCTGCAATCCATGGTTCAGCTGTCTTTGGTTACGAAGGCTGGCTTGCTGGGTACCAGATGACTTTATAGACTGTGCCAAATCAAAGCTGACAAGAAATAACTTTGCAGTGGCCTACAGGACTGGGGACTTCCAACTACACACTAATGTCAATGATGGGACAGAATCTGGAGGATCGATTTATCAAAAAGTATGTGAAGATCTCGACACTTCAGTAAACCTTGCTTGGACATCAGCTACCAATAGCACTCGCTTTGGCATTGCAGCCAAGTATCGGTTGGATCCCACTGCTTCCATTTCTGCAAAAAGTCAACAACTCTAGTTTAATTGGAGTGGGCTACACTCAGACTCTGAGGCCTGGTGTCAGGCTTACACTGTCTGCTCTGGTAGATGGGAAGAGCATTAATGCTGGAGGCCACAAACTTGGGCTTGCCCTGGAGTTGGAGGCTTAATCCAACTGAAAGAAACCTTTGGGAATGGGTATCAGAAGATTTGTCCTTAATATATTTCCAGTGACCAGCAGGCTTCTCCCCCACCCCAAGAAGGTGATCAAAACAAAGGATGATCGAAACAAGAGCTGTATTTTAAATATTTAGACAATCACTTGTTAACCAATTCAACTAGGAACCAGCTATCTATTTAGTTACCAACACTGCAGTGGTGCAGTCACCTATACATTAAATGTACTTAACTGTTAAATGCGCTACCCACCAATAATGAAAAAGATCTTTACAAAAACTGCACGATTGTGTGCATGTTTGTTTTTATGTTCCTATTATTGAAAATTGCCATTGAATGAGATGGATCAGTGGAATTTTTAAGGTAAGGTTAAAAATTTTTTGTTAAATTCAGCCATCCTTAGAATTACTTTTGGTATCCCCAAACATTACAGATTATGAATAAAAAGTGTACATTTTAAAAAAAAAAACAAAAACAAAAACCTCAAGTGAGACTGGTAAAGACTTCACATGTAAGGGATGTCTCAGATATCCCCTTCACGTGTGGGGATATCAGAGAAACTGAGGTATTTGAGACATTCTAATATAGTGCAGCTGGAGAATAAAAGGATAAAATAATTTTGTGAACTAATATGATTAAAAATAAATCAAATTTACTTTTTTTCTAAGATTTTATTTATTTATTTGACAGAGAGAGAGAGATCACAAGTAGGCAGAGAGAGAGGGGGAAGCGGCTCCCTGGCAAGCAGGAAGCCCAACGTGGGGCTCGATCGAAGGACTCTGGGATCATGATCTGAGCCAAAGGCAGAGGCTTTAACCCTCTGAGCCACCCAGGCGCCCCAATCAAATTTACTTTTAAGAATAGGAGTATATAATGGGACAGGGTACAAAGATGATGTTCCCTGCAGTTGTGTTTTGTTTCTTTTACAACCAGTAACAACATAAATGTCAATAAAAAAGTTGTTTCTCTTCTCTATGTATTTTTTTTAAATAAAAAAAGCAGATCACAAAATGGTTATTATGTAATATAAATGATATACTTAAATATTTAATATATCCATGGAAACTCCTGGAAGGCCAACCATCAACCAAGCAGCATGGGAAATCACACTATATGGGGATCTTCTCTTTGCACTATTTAAAAAGTAGTTCTTGGGGCGCCTGGGTGGCTCAGTGGGTTAAAGCCTCTGCCTTCGGCTCAGGTCATGATCTCAGGGTCCTAGAATGGAGCCCCGCATCGGGCTCTCTGCTCAGCGGGGAGCCTGCTTCCTCCTCTCTCTCTGCCTGCCTCTGCCTGCTTGTGATCTCAGTCTGTCAAATAAATAAATAAATAAATAAAAAGTAGTTCTTTTTTTTTTTGAAATGATTTTCACATTACAATATGCTTTCAAAGAAATCAATTTATATCTCAGAATAAAAGCTATATACTGGCTTATGTAACATAATACTTCATCCAGCAAAAACTAAATCAATCAAATTATTCCCAGTGAGTATAGGGAAAATTTAAAAAGGACATAGAAAAATAGCACAAAAAGGGGGTTTTCAAATAGGGGAAGAAGTACTGATTTAAGACCAATAAACCTTAACACAGATAAACCTTAAGTTTATCTCCAGAATCTCCAACTCTATGCCCTTGAAGATTACCTTCCATCCTTCTGGTTATTCCAGTGTTTCCTACCACAAATTAGTTACCTCAAGAAAAAAACTCTCCAAACCAAAACTAACTCCCTCAATGCTGGCAATTACAAAAGTGCTAATGGCAGGGTAAGTAACTTAATCCAAAGAGTAATTAGACATTTGTGGGTACAGAGTGCTTAGGTGTTAATCAAATATTCAATAGATTTCATGTCAAATGGGCTTTTTCTAAAACATGAAACCAGTCAGGTCCTCTAGGACTACTTATTAATTCTGCGTAAATTATTAATTCAAAATATTCCACCCTACAGAAATTGTAGTAGAGGTTGTCTTTCTATGTACAAGTCATAGGAATTAAAATTGTTTCTGCATATAAGCTTAGCATTAATATTTCTAGGGTTCATTTTATTCAATGTCCACTTTTCCTATCAACAATAAAGTTCTAGCAAGCTTTATGCTTGCAAGTTTCAGAAAATTTAATATACCCATACAATGTAACAACAACAAAAATTTCAATCATATTTCATATAGACATTTGGATGTCTTAATACCTACCTGTCCTTCTCTGGAAAACTTAAATGGTGGTTTGTGTTTAATAACACTTGTTGCAAGCCTTAGAAGTCCTGTAAGCCCATCATCTTCTACATTACCATCTTGATGATCAAGGATCTCCCTGCTACAAAAAAGAGCACAAACAAAACAAGATAGTTCACATAATTATGTCCTTTATCTTTCCTCAATGATAAAATTGTCAATTTCACATCAAGTTTTACCTTCGAATACAGTCAGCCAAATGTCGTGCCAAAGCATCTAAGTCGAGGAGTGTGGTCTTAATACAAAAAGAAAATACAAAATTCAAATATAGATTTTTGTGTTTAGTACCCAGAAATTATTAAAATAAAAAAATCCTTCCCTTATAATTAATAAGAATTTGGTTTTCCCAAATTCATTAACATACTAATTAAATTATAAATAATACACCTACTCTTTGATAATTATAAACTCATCATTGATAGTCCTTCAAAAAAGAATCCAGGGAGGTTGCCTGGATGGCTCAGTTAGTTAAGTGCCTGCCTTTGGGTCAGGTCATGTTCTGGGATCCATGGAATTCCTCATCGTATCAGGTTCCCTGCTCAGCGAGGAGCCTGCCTCTCCTTCTGCCTCACCCCCTGGTTGCTCGCTCTTTCTCAAATATGTAAATAAAATCTTTAAAAAGAATAAAGAAGAATCCAAGGAATGTCAGTAATAAATTATAATAGTCATAGTAATATATGGAGAAAATATAAAGATTTCCTGTTTTATTTTCTCTGTAACAATTTTATTGAGATATGGTTCATATTACCAGTTAATTGACCCACGAAGGTTTGTCTTTAACACCACCTTTAAACTAGGATTTAAAATAAATTTAAATAATTAAAAAATTTTAAAAATTAAAAAAATAAATTTAAAGGGGAGGTGGTGCCTGGGTAGCTCGATGATGATCATGATGATGATGATTGATGATGTTGTTATTATTTTAATTTGAGAGAGAGAGAGAATGAGAGAGCGAGCAAACGTGAGAGGGGAAAGGTCAGAGGGAGAAGCAGGCTCCCCACTGAGCAGGGAGCCCGATGTGGGACTCCATCCCGGGACTCCAGGATCATGACCTGAGCTGAAGGCAGTCTTTTAACCAACTGAGCCACCCAGGCGCCCTGGGCCAGTGTTTATTAAGTTTAAGACTCTCAGGTTTTAGCTTAGGTCATGATCTCAAGGCTGTGAGATTAACCCATGCTGCACATGAAGCCTGCTTAACATTCTCTCTCTACCTCTCCCTCTGCCCCTCTTCCCACCTGCACCTACCTCACTGGTGTGTGTGCTCTTGCTCTCAAAAGCATAATTAAACAAATTTAAAGGTATGGTTCCAGAAAATTTTAATTTTCATTATAACTGAGCAAATAAACATTTCACAAGATAAAACTTAAGAGGATTCTCAAAGAAACTCTAATCTCTAAGAAAAAATAATGTTGACTGGCAAGCAAGCAATATTAGATTCCTACCTTATTTTTTAATTTTTATTTTATTTTAAGATCTTATTTATTTATTTATTTATTTGAAAGAGAAAGAGAGAGAGAGAGTAGGCAAGAAGCAGGCACAGAGAGAGGGGGAAGCAGGCTCCCCACTGAGCAGAGCCTGATGCGGGGCTCAATCCCAGGAACCTGGGATCATGACCTG
Organism: Lontra canadensis; assembly: GCF_010015895.1. Classification (NCBI taxonomy): domain Eukaryota; kingdom Metazoa; phylum Chordata; class Mammalia; order Carnivora; family Mustelidae; genus Lontra; species Lontra canadensis. Next base: position 10,587,289 of record NW_022631044.1, on the reverse strand, counting down.
AGCTGAAGGCAGAAGCTTAACGCACTGAGCCACCAGGTACCCCAGATTCCTACCTTAAATGGGCAACCCAAGGTTAAAAAAATACATATATCAATGTTTATTTGACACCAATGTTTATTTGATACCAATATTTCATGAAAAATCAAGTAAATTAAAACACATTCAATATTTGTAATTATTTCTCAAATAAAAAGTACTTTAGAATTCAATTTACACTGCTCCTTAAAAGTAGAAAGTGCAAATACTTCAGGAATTTTTAAAATGTAAGTGTATAAAATGCACTTGGATTAAAATACATTTAAGACTTTTAAAGTAATCTCTGCACCCATTGTGGGGCTTGAATTTACAACCTCCAAATCAAGAGTTGCACGCTGTACCGACTGAGCCAGGCAGGCACCCTTGGATTAAAAAACATTTAAAAGGGAGAAAATATTTCCTAAATATCTAAATGTATCTTCTTAAAGTATTTCTCATTTTTTGAGAACACTTAGATGCATTTCAGCTTACTCAATTTATGAAGGAGAAAAAACTTATGTGGCAAGCTTGTTTTTGAAATTAACTTATTTTAAACAACTATTTGATAATATTTTAATCTAAGAAAATTAGATCAGTAAATAAAGTTTCTTAACCTTAAAATAAATTCTATTTGAATTGCAATTTTATTTTACATATCCAAAACTCCAAACCTATATGCTATTACAGAACACTGTATATTTATATTTAAAGTCTAAATTTCACATTTCAAGTAACACTTTTTATCCAAAAATCTCACTCAGAAGAAATAGGAAATTACTTACAGGTACCAGATGAAGACATTTCAACAAAGGTCAAAGTAAAAAGAAGAAAGGAATTTAGAGCAAACAAAAAGGTCCAACTAGAGTAAAATAATTATGGCATTTTCAACTCTTATAGAATGATTTAAAAAATGCCCTTAAATATAAGGGTTTATATAAAGTCATAAACATACATGTGCATGATGCATCCAACACCATACAAGTTAATGTACAATTTTCTGAACATACCTGACTAGCATCCTTTATATGTATGTTGTCAACTAATTTGCATAACAACCAAAAATACTCTTTACATCCAGGTTTTAACATTGGTTCTTCTTCATAATCATCTATCTATAAAAAAAAATTTCAACTTTGTGAAAACATTTTGTGTGAAAACATTTTAAAAAGGGGATTAACTTAAAATTACAATACATTTAAGGAACTACAGACCTTATGAAAAAATTAGGTCCCTATATAAACAGTATTCAAAATTCAACAAAAAATGGAAAGAACACTTCTAGCTTCTGTAAAATTAGAATAACTAGACCCATAAGTGAATAGTATGAGAACTTTCAGAAAAATAATACCCTCAAATTTCTTACAACCCACTCAGAAAAGTCATTTTATGAGCAACATTTAATGCTAAATAATGTGACAGAAATGAAGAATTCAATGAAAATGTGTCAACAAAAGAAACCTAAAGAACATAAGTTTACCTACCCATATGCAATGGTCTATTATTAAAGTCTTGAAATCTAAAACATTAACAACACTTTAATATCTTACATATTGATGACAGGTAAATATGGAAGAAGAAAAAGAAGAAGAAAAAGTAAATCCTACAATGCATCATATTTCTGGGGCTTTACTAACGCCAGAAATTTACTTAGTGAGCTCTTAATTGATTATGTAGTAGAAGGCTTTTTTACAAGGCTGGTATATATATACACTGGAGTAGAAAAAATTAAAATTTAAAAAATTTAAAAAATTTAAAATTCAGAATATCATAAAGATTTAAAAAAATCTATGTGACTAAATGAGAAGAAAGCTACATTTATGATGTTTTTATCATTCCGTTTTAGTAAGAACAAATGCTATATCGAAAACTCCATTCCCAGGAGTAACATGGACACAGTACGTCCACAACGCTGTCACTTTAAGAACTCTAACTATTCTCTTGGTAAAAATTACATACCAAGCAAGTACTCAAAATTATTGCAAGTATGTAATACAATGACAAAAACTTGGGGCAAAGAAAATTGTAGAAATAGAAACTTCTCCTAAAACAGTGAAATCTTACCCTGATAGGTTTGAGTGCTTGAGCATCAGGAAGAAATTTCAATAATGTTGAAGCAGCCAATAGCAGAAAAGAGCGATTAATTGAGTCTCCTCCATCCAGCCCTGACAGAGATAACTTATAAAGACCATTGCAAGACTCATGACGGACCGCCGTCTACATGAAAAAGCAAGTTCCAAAGATAGTCTGAGTTAAGTATTAAAAAGTTAATCTTAAAATCAATGTCAGCAGAAATAACATGTTACATAGTTTCTTTAGTAATACTTTTTAAATGCAATGTTCTCATCACATATTCACGTACATAAGTCTGATCAAATAAAGAACCCCCAAAGAATATAGCACTATGTAGAAACATGTCAGAAATTCCCAAATATGGACATGAAAAAAGATAAACACTACAATAACAACAAATACAAAAGGGACAAAGGACAGAATACTCTTAATAATTTATAAAACTAAACAAAATGATAAAATATTTTCAGAACAAGAAGCAATTTAGAAAGTACTTACATCAAAACATTTTATAGTTTCTAAGGGACTTGCCCAAGTGTCAAATCCTTACCTGTGACACAGCCAGAACAAGAATACATATGCATTCAACTCAAAGCTTAAATGTATTAAGACAATGCTGCCTAAAAAAGATGTAACTATTTTAACTAATGTGGCTAAGTGTTTTAAGACACTTAAGTGTTCTAAGAGTATGTTTCTTTCATTTAGGAATATGGTGCAGTATCAAGATACAGGTAGTGACAATTATACTGACTTCAGTGTTGACACTGGAATCAAAATATATTTGATTTATCTCTTGTGTCTAAGGATACACTCTAGTAGAAAAAGGAAAAGAAGCTTCCTCTAAAATATAAATTACCAAAAGAAACATTCCTGTCTTTTCCAGAAAAAAATTTTCAAAACTCCAAAGCAAAATAATCATAGATTTATTTCAGAAAAAGAAAAATATGAATGCTCTAAACTATTTTACATTCATAATTATTTTGCATTTTTATTTAAATTCAATTAGTTGACATATAGCATACTATTAGTTTCAGAGGTACAATTCAGTAATTCATCAGTTGTACATTAACACCCAAGTGCTCATTCCATCACGTGCCCTCCTTAATGTCCATCACCCAGTTACCCATCCTTCTACCCTCCTCCCCTCCAGCAACCCTCAGTTTGTTTCCTATGGTTAACATTCACATTTAAGTGTACAAAGTTCAAAACACTCTCAATCTTAAAGTGTTTAATAAGTACATTCCAGGTAATAGGATATATTTATGGAATCATCTCCGCTTGTTTCCATTAGCTTTTAAAATTATCAATGCAAATAATATAAAAAATATGAAGAGTAATAGTGCTGATTTTCAATCTTTATCTTACCTCAGGAATAAGGAGAGTCAATTTCTTTAACCAATCTTGTAAATGGTCACTATCAGCAAGGCTAGATTTCACTAAAGAACAGCAATGCGCCCAACTCACCAAGAGCCACATTGAATAATGTGAAACTAAAGAGAAATTAGGAAAAAGTATGACTATAAGGCCTGTGTTGTAAAGAAAACACAATGTTCATTATTAAAGATTATCTAATTATGCAAAGCTCTATTAAAAATTAGTTATGTGGAACCCTTACTTACCTTCATGCCTAGACCTGTGATCGGACTGAGCTTTCAAAACTCTGTAAAGTAAAAAAAAAAAAAAAAAAATCCACCACCACTAATTAATTTTAGCAATAAAATATAAATGACTCAATTTATTACCACATATCCTTTAAAGTTTATGCAATGTACCCTCCACAGAAAAAGAATAAATTTTAAGAAAAATATGTTTCCTATGATCTTTATCTTTTAAAGAAACACTGGTAAAATATTACAGACCACTCCGTATGACTGTTCAGATTTAACAAACAATATCTGAGTGAATACAGTATTGACTGAAATAAGTGAACCCTCAAGAAATGCTCATGATGGGCAAGCTGGGTGGTTCAGTCAGCTAAGCATCCCATCTGATTTCAACTCAGGCCCTTTCCTCAGGGTCATAAAACTGAGCCCCCCAGGGGACTCTGCACTCAGCTTGGAGCCTCCTTGTCCCCTCTCCCATTCCTCCTCCCCGTTTGCTCACGCTCACACTCTCTCTCTCGCTTTCTCTCACATAAATAAATAAAATTAAAAAAAAAAAAAAGATTTACTTACTAAAGAGGTGTATTACAAATAGAAAGGTTGTAATGGTTTAGATTCTAAACTTCAGACTTCTAATTTTAAAAATAGTCATACACTAACATACAATGCCCTTTTCTTTAGTATTGTTAATGCCAATTTCTATCAGAAATGGTTAAAAAATTACTAAAAAGTAGAGAAAACTAATTTAGTTCTGTATTATTTTACATCCATTTTTCTCCACACATTTAGTTACTTCAGTGAAAAATGTATTACTTCGATTTAAAGTATTAAAAACTTTCATTTTAGCAAAACCAATAAATGGGGATTACCTGTCTTACAAATAAATTGTTTAAAAAAGGTAAGGCACTGCTCTCTAGCATCCTCACTTTGTTATAATTAATAAAACACCTTTCAAAATCTCAAAACACAAGACTTATCTACATTACTGATTTAAAGTAAAAAAAGTACTGGGGCACCTTGATGGTATAATCAGTTAAGCATCCCACTCTTGGGTTTCAGTCAGCTCAGGTCCTATTATCAGGGTAGCGAGATTGACCTCTGCATCCTGGCTCTGTCCTCAGCACAGAGTCTGGTTAAGATTCTCTTCCCTCTCCCTTCCCACTCCCTGCACTCATGCACATGCATTCTCTGTCTGTCTCTCTCTCTCTCTCAAATAAATAAATCTTTTTAAAAAATAAAAGTAAAAGGTACTAAGAAGTTAAAACTTGTAAATCGCATGTGTCCATGTTTCATGTTTAGTTATTATCATATTGATATAACCAACTTTACCAACAGCAACCTACCCATCCACTTTTTAAATATGCAGCATTAGAAGATTTTTGATGGTGCACCTGGGGGCTCAGTTGGTTAAGCATCTGCCTTAAGACTCGATTCAGGTCATGATCCTGGGATCAAGCCCTGCCTCGGCTCCCTGCTCAGCTGGGAGTCTGCTTCTCCCTCTGCCCTTCCTCTCAGCTCATTCATTCTCTCTTTCTCAAATAAATAAATAATCTTAAAAAAAAAAAAAGATTTTTTATAACACAGGCAAAAAGTACGCTCTAGCTGCCTTAACTGATATAAACCTAGCACCATATGAATCAAGGTGAGGGCCTATGGAAAAGATAACAGTGCATGAACAGGCACAGAGAAAAAAACAGGAATGGGGGGCAAAGGGAGTGGGCTCACATTACAAAGATGGTAAAATGTTCTTTAAGAACGGAACTAGTAGAATGAAAAATGAGAACTGCCACAGAGTGAAGCAGCTTGACCATACCCACATGTTTATTATTCCTTGTGTGAGGTTAACCAAGTCAAGTGAACAGTTCTTAGTTCTCATGTAATAAAAGCGAACTAAAACAGTTACTGAATGATTCGGCCTTGTTAACTCAATATATCCTGGTATGTGGGATAACAGAGCGTGGGTTAGTGAGGACACAGAGGAAGGGTTAAGAATTATTTAAACTAGGGGCACCTAGCAGGCTCAGTTGGTTAAGCATCTGCTTTTGGCTCAGGTCATGATCTCACGGTCCTGGGATTGAGCCCTGCATTGGGCTCTCTGCTCAGCAGGGAGCCTGCTTCCCCCTCTCTCTCTGCATGCCTACTTGTGATCTCTCTCTGTCAAATAAATACATAAAATCTTTTTAAAAATAAATAAATAAATAAACTCAATAGAAAAAATTTAAAAAAAAAATTTTTTTTTTTAAATCCAGCTATTAGCTATTAACCACAAATAAGGTCAAGCACTTTCAAGCGTGTTTACATTAGCTTTATAAATCATTCAAGTATAATGGCAACACCTACAGAATACAGAGAAATTAATTTTACATACTTTAACATGACTTATGTGATTATATAAGGCATACAGTCATGTTCCTATGTATTAGTCAGCAATTATCTGTATCAAAATTTCATACATTATTTTTTTAAATCTCTACTGTAGCCCAAATAAATGGGATATTTACATGCCCAAAATATATTCATACGCACATATTTCCAGCTCTATTCACCAAGGGCCTAGAAGCAAGGAAATCTCAGTAGTGACGAATTCCCCAAGAGCCCGTATTTTTGGAAGTTTCCCACCATCACGAAATAGGGCTTCTAAAAGAAATGGCTGATTCCAGGACTAAGGTAGGGAAAACTACATGCCTTGAAGATCTTAGAGTGATAGGTAAAATAAAAAAGGAATCCTCTCTCCCACCACAAATAATAAGAATATGTCAAAAGGACACATGAACAAGCTTGAGGAGGAAAACTCAGGTACAATTTGAGTAAAGTGAACAGTAATTAATAGTCATGAACTACAACAAACGGAGTGGAAAAAAAAAAAATCCGTGAATTCAAACTGATACTCAAAAGGGAGGAACACAAAGTTCTTCCTCATAACAGAATGTCAACCAATAAACATAAAATGAATGGTTAAGAGAAAATCACTACTTTACAAATATTTCTTAAGGTTTGATTCAGACAAGAATCATCACTGAATGCTAAAAATCAATGAACAAAAGTTTTATGAGAAGCAGCTTCCCACGGGTCACTTTTAACTGGGAAAAATCAGTAACCTTATTGTAGAGAAACCTGCAGGAAACCACATAAACTAATAAAAGTTAGTATCACTAATAAGGGGACCAATTAACATCAGCAGGATGTACTGGGAAAGACACATTACTCATGGAGTACTCCTGCTAAAAATACATCATCTGTATTTAATCATGAACAATCAAAACTGTTACAATTAGAAAACCTAAATTAAAATATGCTTTATAAAAGAACTAGTCTGAAGTACCCAGAAATGTCAATGTCATGAGAGAAAGGCTAAGAAAGTATCCCTGATAAAAGAAAATGGAAGAAATAACTAAATGCAGTACAGGATCCTAGACCAGGAAAAAAAAAGTGTCATAAAAAATATTAATGGGACAATTTGAGTGTGGACTATACATTAAATAATAGTATCAGAGCAATGTTAAACTTCCTACATTTGAGTCTTTTACTCAAATTATTAAGAAAATGTCCTGATATTGAAGTATTATTAGTAAATGGTCATGATATCTGAAATTTACTCTCACAAAATTAAAGACAACATGTAAATATGTGCACACAAACACACTGAAAATGCACACTCACAATTATGCAAATTGGCAAAATGTCGATAACACACAAATGAAAATGAACAATATGAGAGTTAAAATACCCTAACAATTTTTCTGCTCATCTTTTTTTCAAAACGAAGCTTTAAAGCACTATATTCTTGGTACAAATACATACATAATTATGTAAGAACTTCATACCTAGGAGCCAGATTATCATACGTATAAGCAACAGACATAAGTCGCTGAATCAAACTGGTTCCTTGGACAAGAACAAGAAATACCTTTAAGAGAAAAACATTAAAAAAAAAATCTTTAAAAACACTAAAGCACAAAAATGCATTTTTAACCCAAGATTCCAAATTACTTTTTTGTCTATGACAAGGAATATCGTATTATAAAAATATCAATATTGAGAATTTTGCAACCAAAATTAAGAATAGCAACTAAAAAAAGAAAATTTATAAATACAGAAGCAAAATTATTCTTTATATTTGATCCACAGATTCTTTACAGGTCGCCCAGGTGGGTGAAAAAATATATATTACACATGTCAATGATTTATTGGGGTGACGAAGAATTAAACATGTTTTACCTCTGACATAAGGGGGAAAAAAGCCAACCAGTGGCAGATAATCTCAACCATCCTGAACTAAATAGAGAAAAGAATGAATACAGGGCACAGATTCCAGATTGAAAATCCTGAGGTTCAAAATTTAGTCTGCAACCTTTCAAGGTATATGATAAAATACATATTTAATTTTTAGGTTCTACTTTTTCTATATAATGAGAATTCTATATAATGTTCTATACAGTTCTATATAAAACAATTTGCTAATTTATATAAATGAAGAATTACAGACTCCCTTCTATAGATCAGAACCCTTCTGGGTACTTATGTTATAAGCACTGTTCCCATACTGGAAATGGGAGTCCAGTACAGCAGATAACAGAGGAAGCACTGTAACATAATTAATACAATGTGCCACCTGAGCAAAAGCAGAGAGCAGCAATTAAACCTCTCCCTGGTGAAATCAGGACAGCTTCAAGAAAAGCTGTTTAGGTTAGAAATTTTAAGGTCTGATTGGAATTTGAACCTTTTGAAAGGGCTTTAAGGGGAGCAAATGAAATAATGCATGACAGTAAATTATGGAAAAAAAAAAAAAAACAGTGTCCTTCCTCACTATCTACATATACAATATCAAAACTGGGTAACTCTGTCTCTAGAATATAACAAAAATTTTTGTTCCCATAAAGCTTAACATACTAAATTTTTATTATGATCAACTAATGGGAAAATATATATGGTAAGCACCTTTTCTAAACTATAAAAATGTAACACCGGCATATGCAATGAAAAAAATCTAATAAGATAATACAAAAAACTATCAATGGTAGTCATCTATGACTGGGAGGGAAGGTTCACCTGTATATTCTGAATTATTGTCAATAATCATGTACTTGCATACATGTAAAAAAAAAAAACCAAACTTTTAAAAACTCCTTATGTGTGCATGTATTTTATATCTATACTGTATGTTATTAAAATCTCAAGAGGAGATGACTAATTAAGGTCAAAAGCTTTGAAGTTATTTAATGAGTTAACAGAAAGGAACACAATCAATTTGAGTTTTTAAATTATAACCTGGGAAGATTATTCTAGGAAAAAAAATAACTAGCACATTATAGCAATGCAAGGTTAAAAATAAGTAGTTGATAATATGCAACAGTGTAGAACATATAGAGATTACACTGTAGTCCCCATAGTTCTATTTTAATTGTATTAACTGTAAATGATTTATAATCCTAGCAGAGGTCACTTGTCCCACTTAATCTCCCAAAATTCTGAAAGGGAAATAGGCTTCAAGTTCAATTTCACCAGTAGTTTCCAACTTATGTTTCACTACAATATTTCTCTCTAGAAACAACTCATTACTCTGGTGTTTCTTGGGCAGCTATAAGGCAAGGTACTATTCTCAAAAGGTTACAAATGAGTAAGAGATCTCACTAAAAACTTGTCTTTATCTCTCGTCACTTTCAGTCCAGTGACGGAGCCATTCTAAGGGCAAGTATTTGATCACATTAACCACTGACAGAATTCTAATTATACCGCTAGATGTTCCAGTTACTGTACCATTTTTGTTTAGCTCTAAATCTATCATGCTATAGACTTGCTTTGTGATTCTAGGGCTGATGGTACACCACAAACTAAATTGCCAGGTGGTTTCCTATGAGGTTCTGTCAACCTGAAACAGAGATTACTTCCTTGCTTTTTCTGACAGCACTGTACTGTTAAGTATTTACCCAGGAGAAGCCATTTGGTTTCAGGAATAGTAACAGAACCCCTTCCTCCGAGGCCTCAATCCTAGGTCAACAAGCTCCTTCCTTATAACCTCATTTCTCATATCTCCAACCTTTTTCTATCTGTTCCACAAACACTAGGGGTGCTGAATGGTTACGTGTCAATATTTTCTTTTTGTACATTTAGCCCTCCAATGCAGACATGTGAAACCAATTCTTTATTTTATATCTCCTCTTTTGAAAACACCTGGTATGGATTGTTTCCCTAATGGACCCTCAAAAATTTAGTATATAAATTACTGGGTGTAAATGATTAACTAAATCCTACAACTGGAGAACATCAAAATGGCATACAATTCATTCCTGCAATTTGGATAAAGATCTGAAAAATATTACTATTTCATAATTACTACCACTGGATTAAAAATGAAGATATCACTTCAGCTGTTAGATCATATTGTGGTAATCTAGGATCACATTTCTTCTGCACTAATGTATTTTTAACTTTGTAAAACACAAACGGAATTCATTACTACAATTTAAAGGCAACTTCTGTACTTTACCTCTGTTAACCTTGGTATATGAAGACCCTTGGCATGATCACCAGCAGCCTTTCTCGATTTACCAGGCCAAGTTCTTTTCCTATGGCTTTCTGCTATACCAGACCAGGCAAAGACATCATGATAAGCTAAATCCAAATCAGATGGATCTACTGCAAACTGGCATATTAACTTCAGCAAGCAAGCAAGACAGTCTAGCTGCCACTGTGGATAAGAAGAAAATGTTACCTCATTATTTTGATTAATTTAACATGGCCACTATATAACCTGAAATTGAAAGCTAGAAAGTAAAAAATAATTATAGCTAGTATGTTATCAACGTGCTAAAGAAATTTTACTTACTCATGTACTATACAGAGTAGCAATCCAATCTTAAAAAAGAAAACATCTAGGTACTAAGAGGTAAAGAAGAAAACATCATACAAATATCAGATACAGGATTTTTTAAAAGAATATACTGCTCAGAATATATCATAATTTTTAAAAAATTACTATAATGTAAACAAAGATATAATTTACCTATCACCAAAATGAATTAAGAGACAAAGTATTTTAAGTTGTTTCCCCATGCAAGTGTCATACAGTCCAATATTTTGGAGCCAAAGAATTCTTAAGAATTCTAAAAAAAAAAAACCTCAACTGAAAATTCTGCATTTTACATAAGTACATTTAAAATAAAAGAAGTATTTGGTAAAATATTATTTACTATGAAAATTTCATTTCTAAATGATTTAAAGCTCTACTTTAAAATTTTAAAAACACTTCCTTTATATATCATATATATCTATCATTTATGTGTAATTACTATCATTTATGTGTAAGATAAAGAGTTTCATAGTCTCTTCAACAGTTACTTTCCTATCTTTCTAATCCCACTGCCAAACTGTACAGCTATACCAATGTATCAGGGAAGAGAATTCAGCAATAGTATATTATAGATTTTCAAGAAAGATACCAAGAAATTTCAGTAATAGTCCTTTCAACAAATGGTGCTAGGAAACTGAACAGCCATATAAAAAAAAAAAAGAAAAAGAAAAAGAAACAACCCCTCAACCTCACTCTACATATACAAAAATTAACTCAAAATGCATCACATGGGGCGCCAGGGTGACTCAGTGGGTTAAGCGTCTGCCTTCAGCTCAGGTCATGATTCCAGAGTCCTGAGATCAAGCCCACATCAGGCTTCCCTGCTTGGTGGGGAGCCTGCTTCTCCCTCTCCCTTGCTAACCCTTTCTCTCTCTCCCTCTCTACCTCTCTCAAGTAAATAAATGAAATCTTTAAAAAAAAAAAAAATGCATCACAGAACTAAATGCAAATGATAACAATAAAACTTATAGAAGAAAAAACAGGAGAAAATCCTTGTGGACTTCAAACTAAGATTTCTTAGATAGGATACTAACTTAAAATTAAATACTTCTCTGCTTAAAATACACTGTCAAGGGGCGCCTGGGTGGCTCAGTGGGTTAAAGCCTTCGGCTCAGGTCATGATCCCAGGGTCTGGAGATCGAGCCCCACATCGGGCTCTCTGCTCAGCAAGGAGCCTGCTTCTCTTCCTCTCTCTCTGCCTGCCTCTCTGCCTACTTGTGATTCTCTGTCAAATAAATAAATAAAATCGTTAAAAAAATTAATGGAATGGAATAGAACACCCAGAAATAAACCCTTATATGGTCAAATGATTTTTGACTAGGGTGCCAAGACCATTCAATGGGAGAAGGGACAGTATTTTCAAAAAATATTAGTGAGAAATCAGTATCCATATGCAAAAGCATAAAGTTAGACCCTTACACACTAAAACACCATATATGAAAATTAACTCAAAATGAATGAAGGCCCTAAATATAAGGCCTAAAATAAATTCTTAGGAGAAAACAGGATAGAAGCTTTGTGACAATGGACTTGGACACATGATTTCTTAGATAGGACACCAAAGGACAGGTAATAAAAGAAAAAAAAAGACAAAAATTTTGTGCATAAGACTATCCACAGAGTAAAACAGCAACCTACAGAAGGGAGAAGATATTGGCAAACTGTAATATACAAATGGCCAATGAGCACAAGAAAAGGTCCTCAACTTCACTGTTTATTAAGAAAATGCAAATTGAATCCAACCTCACAGCCAGTAGGATGGCTAATGCCAAAAAATCAGAAAATTAAAGTGTTACTGGCAAATATAGGGAGAAATTAGAACCCTTGTGCACTACTGGTAGGAATCTAAGATGATACAGCTGTTGTGGAAAATTGTACAGTCGTTCCTCAAAAAATTGAAAACGTAACTACCATATGAGCCAGCAATCCCACTTCTGGGTATATACCCAAAAGAACTGAAAGCAGGGGGCGCCTGGGTGGCTCAGTGGTTGAAGCCTCTGCCTTCGGCTCAGGTCATGATCCCAGGGTCCTGGGATCGAGTCCCGCATCGGGCTCTCTGCTCAGCAGGGAGCCTGCCTCCTCCTCGGCTCTCTCTCTCTCTCTGCCTGCCTCTCTGCCTACTTGTGATCTGTCTGTCAAATAAAAAAAAAAAAAAAAAAGAACTGAAAGCAGGGACAACTATATTCATAACAGCATTACTCAGACCAGAGAGAATATAGAAGCAACCCATGTCCATCGATGAATGCATGGATAAACAAAATGTGGTACACACTGCATACAATGGATTATTATTCAGCCTTAAAAGGAAGGAAATTCTGTAATATGCTACAGTAAGGACGATACTAGAGGACAATCTGCTAGTGAAATAAGCTAGTCACAGAAAGAAAAATCCCATATGATTCCACTTACAGGAGGTACTCAGAGTAGTCAAAATCATGGAGACAAAGTTTGTCTTGGTGGCTTGTCTTGGGATGGGGAGAGGGGAAAATAGGGAGACACTGTTTAATAGGTATAGTTTTAATTTTACAGCATGAAAATTTTACAGGAACCTGGGTGACTTAATCAGTTAAGCATCTGCCTTTGGCTCAGGTCATGATCTCAGGGGGTCTTGGGATTGAGTCCCACATTGGGCTCTCTGCTCAGAGGGGAGTCTGCTTCTCCCTCTCACACTCCCTCCGTGAGTGCTCACTCTCAAATAAATAAATAAATCTTTTTAAAAAATGAAAACAGTAATGGGGATAGATGGTAGTGACAATTCCACTACAAGGGGAAAGTATAAAATACCAGTGAACTACACACTTAAAAATGGTTAAGACAGTAAATGTTAAATGTTTCTCATAATGATTTAAAAAAAAAACAAAAAAACAAAACCAGCATAGTCATGTAAAGCACATGTAAAGATATTCAACATTGCTGGTCACCAGAGATTATGCAAAGCAAAAGCACCATGAGATGATAACTACATACCTAGTTTAAAGGCTCAAATTAAAAAGACTGACAACAGCAACTGCTGCTGAGGATATGAAGCAATTGGAACGTTTATACACTGTATGGTACAGCTGCTTAGGAAAACACTTCAGCAGTTTTCTTACAAAGTTAATTTTACATTTACCATATTATTCAGCAAATTCATTTCTTGGTATTTACCCAAGAGAAACAAAAACATATGTACACAAAAAGACTTGAATATGAATGCTTGTTAACTTTACTCTTAATAGCCCAAAACCAGAAACTCAGAATGTACATCAATAAGTTGAGTGGATTAAGTAAGGAGTAGTATACCTATAAAGGGATATACTACACAGCAATAAAAACTCACAACCAACCAATACATATAGTACTCATTAGCCGCAAATACATGTTGCGTAAAAGACACCAGATACAAAGAACACATACCATTTTATTCCATTTATAAGGAATTCTATTAATTCAAATGTAATCTATAACAACAAAAGGCAAATCAGTGGTTGCTTAAGGCTGGTTGGTTGGGAGAATGGGGAAAACTGATGGTAAAATAACAACAACAACAAAAAAAAAACAGGGTGGAGGGGTGCCTTGGTGGCTCAGTCAGTTAAGTGTCTGACTCCTGATTTTCGCTCAAGTCATGATTTCAGGGTTGTGAGATCAAGCCTAGTGTCAGGTGTGGAACCTGCTCAGGATTCTCTCTCCCTCCCTCCTTCTGTCCCTCCCCTTCATTCTCTCCTGCTCTGTCCCTCTCTTGGTGGGGGGGTGGGGTGGGAAGGAGGGAGGGACGATGCAGGGTGGAACTTCTGAGGTAACAGAAATGTTCTATATCTTGTTTCTGTTGGTGGGTTACACAAATACCTACATTTTTCAAAACTTAAACTACTTTTTAAAATGAGTTCATTAATTACTGTATGAAAACTATACCTCAACTTCCTACCACACACAAAAATTAACTTAAATGGATCAAAGACCTAAACACTGTAAAAAATTTTTAGACTGTAAAATTCTTAAAACATACTCATTAATATTTGTGACCTTAGATGACACACTACTTTCAAGAATGAACCTTACTTAACATTATGCTAAGTGAAAGCAGCCAGTCACAAAGGACCATATACATATTATATGGTTCCATTTATATAAAATGCCCATAATAAGCAAATCCATAGAGATAGTAAGTAGATTAGACTAGTGGCTGCCCGAGACTGAAATGTTTCAGGGAAAAAACGAGGAGTGACTGCCGAGTAAGTGTGGGGTTTCTTTTTTAAGGGTATGAAACTTGTTCTGGCATTAGTGGTAATAGTTGTCAATGTACTAAAAATCACTGCTTTTTAAAAGGTTGACTTTTACTATATGTGAATTCTACCTCAAAAATTTTTAATTTGAAAGTATACCTCAAATAAATTCATTTTAAAGAGAAAAAAATTGTCTAACAAGAATGACTGAATTTTTAAATATTCTATAATGTTAGGAGACATGCATTATAAATAGTGGGTATCAGTTGACTAGAAAGCAATCTCAGGCATGCTTAGCATCTCAGGCATTGCACAATGTGTCATACACAGTAGTTAAAATTTTTTCATAGGTAATACCTCACAAAAGTATCCACAATTTCAAAGGAAACTGAGAAAAAAAAACCTCAAGCTTATGCTGGATTCCCTATAAACTTTATTCAAAACTAAACTTAGAGTGGTTTATAAACAAAATTCCTATAAATGACACATAACTACTCACTCAAAATTTTGGTTAAGTTCTCACACTTTGCTAAAGAACTAAGGCACACTAGAATTCTAAGAGATTGGGGAAGGGAGTGAGCCTGGTGGTGGGTATTATGGAGGGCACGTATTGCATGGAGCACTGGATGTGGTGCATTAAACAATGAATCTTGGAACACTGAAAAAATAAAATTAAATTAAAAAAAAAAATTCTAAGAGATGAATGGGGCAATAAAGACATGACTAACAATAAAACACAACAGACACTGTAAGTCACAGAACTACAATAATAACTGAACAGAGTATTCTAAAAAGGCAAATATAATAATAAAATACATAAAAGTATTAAAACCAGTGGTAAGAATAACATCTTAGTACACAGTAATAGGTTTTCTGAATGTATCTTCTTTTATTAACTTGATATTAAATCAAGAACACTTGATTCCTAGGTTCCAAGATAATTCTAAAACACAAGTACTAAAAAATTAATATTTGAATGGTATGTTTGATAATGCTATTCTGTTTTGTTGCAGGTCAGGAAATGGAGCATTCATTCCATTTAGTTCAAAACCAGATTGTGTAGCTTGGTATAGCAGTATCATTTTTTAATATTCCACAAACGATTTTATTTTCCTGATACTGCAGAAGAGTGCTTCTTCAAGTTAATAGTGGTAAAGTAAAAGTACCTTTAAAAAAAAAAGTTCCATTTTGTTGAGGACCAATAATTTTGTGAAATGCCATAAAAATTCTGTAGCAATGTTCAACAGCTATAATTTCTGAAGGCTTACTTCCAATTTCTGCACCTATTTCATCTCAGACCAATCACAAATGGTCTGGAAACACTATTTGAGTAGCACTAATATAAAGGAAGAAATAGTCAAAACAAAACAAAGCAATGAAAAAGGGTGTCTTTCAAAATTGAACATTTGTAAACCAGTTTTTTAAAAGCATCCAAACACTCAGACTATATAATTGTTCATCTGTAATTTATCAAACTAAAGGAAAAATGTTTATGAATTAGCCACAGTTCAGAGTCATGAATTTTGGCACTTAAAAGTTTAACAGAATTGACATGAAGAACTCTTCAAGAATAATTAGTTTATCAGACTCCCTATTTTTTAAAAAATCAATTTTACTACACTCCATAATCTTCCTTATAACAATGAAGCATGCAGCAAAAGTTATACCTGCTAATGAAAACCGGAAGTGCTTAAAAACAGAGTAACTATGAACTGGTTTAAACAGTGAACTCTGACTTACCACAGTCCAGGATTCCTGCTCTTTAGGCTCCAGAATTCCAGAATTAAAAATTTCTAGTAATTGTTGAAGCCCTCCAGCACCAACAAACTGTAAGCAATTGTGAGAGTACTGGTAAGAGAGACATAGCTACAAAATGTCATAAAAACCTGGTTTTTGACTGAATAACTGGATACATGTGTGTATGTTTATGTACATGCATACATAAAAGATTACGTATCTTTAATCTAGGAAATTACTGATTTAAATAACCAAAATACTTCTAAGCAAAGTAATAACACATCTTATTTTCAAGAAGATTTTTAAAAAGATTCTTGCAAATATCTAGAAGGATATTTTTATATTCCATTGACCATTTAATTGCAGACACTAGTATGTCTTAACAAAGTATTCCAATAAAGGAAAAAAGTAAGTGCTAAAAGCACCGAGGCATTAAATAATCTCACCTTTAACTGTGATTTTGAGTAACACACAATTTTTAAACTTTATTTTAATAGTAATAGCTTTATATTAATAGTAAATTAGTTTAAAACCAATTAATAATTATGATACCTAGTTTTGGAAAATTAGAGAGATTTTTATCAATACACTGCATAACACATATGATCAAACCTTGCAACTCCAGGAATTTTTACTATTTTCCACTTGATCCTCACTTGAATCATCTGAATCTGGATAAAGATCACTGTAACTTCCCTGTGGGAATGGCAAAAAAAAAAAATAAGAACAGGTGCAGGAGAAAAAAATCATTTTAGAATTGAAAAATAACACATTCTGGAATTCAGCTTCAGACAAAATACAAATATTACAGGGTAAGAATGGACATTCAATTACCGTTGACTCTCTCCTTATCCTCCTGTTGGGTTTTCCTAGTGCTTCAATAATTTCCAGGGCATATAATAGCTTGTGAGCGCTTTTAATTTTGAGAAGTTCTTTCCAATTAAGTCCATCATTACTCTTAAATTAAAAAAAGAAAAACACAGGTTTCCTCAAACCAACTTACTAAAGGATCCCTCCCAAAATAAATTTTTAAAGAAAGTGATGCTATGTAAGAACTCAAATATTACATATACACTGAAATATTTTCAAACATATGAAGACCTAGTGTATAACTGGTACTCAAAGTATGCTTAAAACACCATTCATTAAATTTTGTTAAAATTAATATACAAACAGCAGCATACAAAAAAAAAAATCTATCTTGTTAACCCTCACAACAGATGAGGCAATTCAACATCTTTCCAATGAAAACACCGTGCAGCCTAGTTGAATGCTTTAACTTTTAAAGATACAGCAATAAAATCTATATTTAATAAAGTCACACCTACACATTTAAATCACAAATATATAAATCATGAAATATTCTATTCGAATCTCAATTTATGTGATTTTCACACAATGTACATCTTTGACAACAACATTATTAGAGCTACTCTGAGTCATCAATCACCATTTGCCAGGCCTACCGTATTCACATCTAAATCATTTGAGATATAGGACCTTCTGAAATCACGTGGCCAAAAACCAAATCATAAAAAACCATTAGCGTACAACATTAGGACACTGTTTTTCCATTCCTCCTGTAAGTGTTCTATCGGTTATCTCCACAAAATAACCCTTTATTACATAGCTTTTTAAAAATTAATCTAATTTTAACACATCTTTAACAAAGACATCTAACACACTTGTGAGGTCATGATCATATCGGAATACAGAACATACTATGAAAAATACTAATATAAAGACAAATTATGTTTTCTAAAGATAATTTTAGAGAACAACCTTAGCCTTGTATTAGGCCTATATTGTTCAACCTCACTAACAAATAAATGAGTATTAAATGTACTGGTGCTTTTTACCCATTAAATGGGCAAAATTTTATTGAGGATATAGGTCAACAAGCAATTTCATACACTGGAGAAATATAAAATGGTGCCATCCTCTAGGAGAGTGAAAAGACTTTATGGGTTTACCTGTTCATCTGAGATATTCTGGAATGCCATCAACATGTTAGGACATGTAGGAAGAAGCATCAGTAGCTCCCATACACGCCTAGAGAGATTTTCTGCATGAAGATGAAGTTCTTCACATCTTAAGCTCTATACAAATAAGAACAACTGCTGATCAAGACAGATCGCTTAAAAAAAAACCCCTACACTTGAACTTTTTGCATAAAACCCTTATCAAATTTGTTAATATTTTTCAGTCTTACTTTAAAACTGAGAAATAAAACTGAGATTTAAAAATATCAGTTTCATGATAAATAATTTATACCTTTTTTATTATTTTATTTTTTATTTACAAACAACAAATACATTTATTCAATAAATTGATCATCATGACAAGGTAGTAGTTTTTCAACTTCTTGTTACTGAATGCTTTTTGGAAAAAAAGTAACCTGTAAATCTTGGCACTTTATTTAGGAAATGTTTCAAATAGAAGTGAAAACATCTGTTTTACAAAGCCATTCAAATAAATATCAAGAACATTACCAACTGTTTCCTCTTTGCAGGTCACTACTATAACTAGGACAAAGTCCTGGTGATGATGAATTAAATCCTTGATCTCACATCTGGCAAAAGGAGTGCAGCTGTTTCTTTTTTATACTGCTAATCCATACCTTATTCTCCAGTCTCAGATAAGCATAGAATTAAGAGGAAAGCAAACAATTTTAAAGAACCTACTTTTTGCCATTATCTATTAAATCTGAATTCTATTTTTAAATTTTATTTATCTCACAGAGAGAGAGAGCGCACGAGCGCACAGCAAGGGGAGCAGGGAGCCTGATTCGAGGCTCAATCCCATGGGATCATGACCTGCGCTGAAGGCAGATGTTTAGTGACTAAGCCACCTAGGTACCTCTATATTTGAATTCTTTAAGATCCTGAGATAATAGTAACCCAAAGAATGTATCAGAAAGTATGTAAGAAGTAGGTTTCTTTCATTTAAAAAATTAAAGCATAACCTCAAGAGGTAAAACAACTAAAGCTAAAATTTACCATTTTAGAATTTTCCAGAGTATGAATTTTTATAAGTCTATTACTGCTGCTGCCATAATGATTTTTTTCCACTATTATAATGGGATGCCAAAAGATTCTTCTATATACCTATAGAAAGTTTAGTTCTTTATGTATAATGATACAAAGCTAGTATACATTGAAAGCAAGCAAATCTTGGAGTTTCAAAGTATCCTTTGCTTTTCTCATCCTGATGAAGAAAAGCAACCCAAAGTAACATTTTTGACTTAGCTGGGGAAATGGCACTGAAAGTTTTTCAGTAAAAAAGAATCCATTCCTTTGTAAACACCCAGTTTAAAAAAAGAGAAAAAAAAAAAAAAGAAGGATGTATTCTATGCAAAAAAAAATATGAGGGGAGAAAAAAACCCAGGTGTAAATGACTAAATGCTATGTTCTGGTTAAAAAGCCCTACCCTTTATTTTTATTTTTATAACCTTCTGCAAAACCAAACCAATCTTAACAACAAAGACACCCCACAATGACAATGGCATACTTGTCACAAAGTCCAGCAAGTATCTACTATAAAATGAATTCTTCCAGTTCAGGCCTCAGGTGGACTATTACAATGGCTTATTAATTGGGCCTCCTACCTCCAGTCTTTCTCTAATGTCCACCACAGTAACACCTAAACTTTGTTTCCAATAGCCCATAACAGCTTTCATTTTGTTCCTTTAAAACCTTCCATGATGATGGCAATCCATTTTACAAAGAAAAAAAATCTCATATGGCCCTTTGTGGTACAGGTTCCAATCTCCTTTTTGGTCTTTTTTTTTAAATTACACTATACTCATTCTCCCAGTATTTCAAACATGCATTCACTTTTCTGTGAATCTATAATGCTTCTCTTTGCTCCCCCAGCTAGACCCAATTTAAAAGACTCCCCTTTTGCAAAACCTTCTCCAAATTTTTGTTCCCCTACCCTAAGTTCTCATAACACACTGCACAGCCACCTCCCAGAAAAGTGAAGAATTTTTCTAATTATCTTTCTTGCTTTTAAACTGCCCAAATGGTGCTGACATGAAGAAGTCATTAAGTATTTGTGGCAAAAGGTAAAAAATCAAGGTTCATGGCCATCTGTTACTGATTATTCTACTTGAACAAAAGAAGGATTTTTAAAGGAATTTTTAAATTTTTTTAAAGATTTATTTATTTGACAGAGAGAGAGATGGCACAAACAAGGGGAACAGCAGAGAGAGAGGGAGAAGCAGACTCTCTGCTGAGCAGGGAGCCTGATGTGGGGCTCGATGCCAGGCCTCTGGGATCATGACCTGAGCTGAAGACAGATGCTGAAGACTGAGCCACCCACATGCTCCGGATTTTTAAAGAATTTTAGTAAAATGTGCCACCACAAGAGAAAAGGCTATGGGGAACAGAGGACTCAACAGCAGCTACCATGCATCCATGATCAAACACATTTTGGAAACATGGAAGAGTCATTTAACATTCTTGAGAAAGAAAGAATAGTAGCAATTGATTAAAGAATAGTAGAAAGCAGAATAGTAGAAAAAACAGTAGCACTGAATGTTACTCAATCTCAAAATAATTCACGGCATGAAACACATCAATGAACATCATCTTAGGATAAGTCCATTTAAAGGCATTTAAAAAAACAAAGTCAGCGGACTAATACTGAATCCTTTAGGTGATCTCATATACTCTCTAGAGTTCAAATACTATCTTTATAGTGATTACCCATATCTTATTTCTCCAGACCAAGCCCATGCTCTGAGCTCCAAACTCATTTATCCAACTACTTCCTTAACATCTCCACTTAATGTCCCACAAACATCCATTCTTCATCTCATTTGGAATCTACCCAGTTGATCAAGACAATCCTGGACACAATCTCCAGTTTTCCTTGTTCCTGAACATGAGTCTATCCCACTCTTAATGCAATCCAATTAAATCAACTTTATTTGTCCATTCCCATCATTCTATTCCAGGGCACCGTGAAGTCTTCCTTGGATTAGTGTGTTAGGATCCTCACTGCTTTTTCTATTCTTGCCAAATAAATCTATTACCTTGAAAACCAGAATCAGAACATATGCTTCTCCCTCTGCTTAGAACAGCTGACTGCTGTTCACCTTACTATGAGTAAAATGGAAGCAAGCTGCCATAGCCAGTCTGGTTCTACTCACCTTTCCAATCTTGTTTCTCTCCCACCACCCTCCCCATTCCACTCATTATTAGCTCTCCAACAACTCCTAGACCTGCCTGATTCCTTATATGAAGGGCTTCAGGAATGAGATTATTATGTGCAGATGATCCCTCAATTCTCCTTATTTTGCTGGCTCCTTTTCATCTTTCTAGCTCAGATCACATATGGTTTCCCTCAGAGAAAACTTCCCTGACCAAATAATATATATAAATGAGTTTCTTATCACTACTCCCTAATAATGTTAGTCTTAGCAGCTACCTCTATCTAAAATTTAGCTGTTAGTTTACCTGAAACTATCTGCCAGGAATATCAATTATTTTTCTTCCCCACTGGACTGAAGGCTGAAACTGTGCCTACTTTGATCCTTATAAAACAATACTTAAAAGAGTGTAACCAGATCATAATAGGCACTTAAATACCTAATGAATGAATAAATGGGTTCCTAGATTCTATTGTTCTTAAGAGATTACTGAGAATGAGGCACCTGGGTGGCTCAGTCAGTTAAGTGTCCCATTCCACTTGGGTCAAGATCTCAGGGTCGTGAGACTGAGCCCTCTGATGGGCTCCCTGCTCAGTGGGGAGTCTGCTTGAGATTCTCTCCCTCTCTCTCCAGCCCTCCCCCTGCACATGCACACATGCTCTAATAAAATCTTAAAAGACATTATTGAGAAAATTATTTTCCACTTGAAAGACAAATAAAACACTATAAAAATCAAATGATAAAGTCACCTCACTATCTTCCACTGCCACTTTTCCTGAGGGTGGTTTAAATGATGCAAGCATTTCTAATAAATCAAAAAGAGTAGTTAAATGAGGCTCTTGTAAAAGCAAAAGCATCGGAATGTTGTCTTTCTGAGGAGGTGGTAGGCAAGATGCTGGCAACTGAACACCTTCCCCTTTCCGTTCTCTCCTTGGTGCACCCAAAGATACAAATACCATCTACAAAAACAATAGCAAAGGGGGAAAACAACAACACATAATTAGACATATCAAGTTTTGGTTTACTAAATCTCAGAAGTATAAAATAACTTCACACACAAACTTCAGATACACTTAAAACAAAAGCAATAATAACTGCTTTTGAAGGATACCTTCAACAATTTAACTACTGAATATAATAGTCAATAGATCATTTAAACTCAAACCACATTTGTATGTACCTGCATATCTTTAAAACCAAGCTCATGAAGTGCTTTTTCATCATAATCCGTTGTTAACTCATGTCCAGATGAAATCATCCTAACAGGTCCCATAAGTCCTCCTTAAAAATAGGAGAAAATGTTAAGTGAACATTTTTATAAAAGCTAACTTATGTGCTGACACAAATATATGGTTACATTATGTGAGCCTTCCTCTTAACCACTCAATCTAAAGAGCCTCATTTCACTAAATTAATCCCTTATTCTGCTTTTTCTTTAAAGTACTTACGAGCATCTGACATTACATATTTATTGGTCTTACCTCAAAAAAAAAAAAAAAAAAAAAAAGCAAAAAATAAAACCCAGTTCTATAAAGGCAGACAATTTATTACATTCAGAGATGTGGTTCCAGCATTAGAACATAGCAGGCATTCAAATTTATTGTTTAATCCATGAAAAATTTTTTAAATAGGAAATGCTTGATAAGAGTAGAAAATTAAGCAAAATGATGAAATACCTAATGAATAATTTAAACCTTAATATTGTTGAATTTTATTAAGTTCATCTGGAAAAATTCCACTGGACAAACACTACATAGCTCTTTAGAAATGAATGAAATAAGGCTACTACTTTTCCATAATGATACAATTCTTCATCAAAACTATGTTACTGTAATTTTAAAATATTTTATAATAAGATTTTATTTTTTTATTTGAGAGAGCATGAGCAGCAGGGTGAGGAAGAATCAGGCTCCCTGCTGAGGGGCTCGATCCCGGGGAGCTGGGATCATGACCTGAGCCAAGGGCAGATGCTTAACCCACTGGCCACCCAGGCACCCCATAATTTTTAAATATTTTTAAAGCTAGTATTGAAATTCATCTCTCCATTACCCTTTTGGGTTTTCCTCTCAGCACTTCCGATATTGCTTAGTTTATCCACACAGTTTATGATTCAGAATAATTTCAT
Source organism: Lontra canadensis (assembly GCF_010015895.1). Taxonomy (NCBI): domain Eukaryota; kingdom Metazoa; phylum Chordata; class Mammalia; order Carnivora; family Mustelidae; genus Lontra; species Lontra canadensis. The sequence goes on along the minus strand of NW_022631044.1, from coordinate 10,563,534 downwards.
CAAATTTAAAATGAAAATTCCATTATGATTTTAGATAGAATATGTAAATAAATTAACACAGTATCTCTAAAATATTTGTACAGAGACATGCTAAGTAGATATACGTAGTTAAGCGTTCATTCATATATTTCAACAGAAACTCTATGTTAAACTTAAAATACTTTGGCAGACTTTTATTAAAATAATACAATCCATGACTGCTCATCTTTTTCAAAATATTGAAATAAAACATCCTTAGCTATGATGAAGTGCTAAGATAATTTACACGTGGCTTTGTTCCAAGTGCATGAGATACTCTAACCGTGTATAACTTTGTTCCAAAAGAGAACTAAGATGGCTAATACTTTATTTAGGCTTTTGGATTCTACTTGATGTCAGACAGGCCTATACATTGTATTACACATTAACTTTTTATTATAATGGTTGAGTTGGTTTTTACAATTAACTGAACAGCTTTCTATCTTTTGCCACCTTTGAAATCATCTTTTTTATCATATCCAGGCAATTCTCTCAGGTCCCCTCCCTCCTGGGAGCTTTGTACTATCACTTTGCTATTGCTCAAAATAAACCTTGCTTTCCTGCCCAAGAAAAGGAAAAGAAAACAAAGAAAAAAAAAAATCAAACTGCTTATTCCTTAAGAACTCTAGAAAGAGTTACTACCTTTTAAATATTTCAAATCTTAATGTAGTAAATGTTTCAAAACAAGAAAAAGTAACAAGAAATCTGGAAAAACTCTTAGGTTACAATGATATATTTACACATCTACATTTTACCCTCTGAAATTCCAATAAAGTAAATTTTCAAAATTTCACTAATTTTAGACCGGGAAAAAAAGCAAAAAGACAATACCAACTAAGTTTACAAGCTGAAAAGCAAATGAACTTGTGGCAACTAGTAAGACCCCCAAAAAGATAAATCTCAATCCAGACACAGGCTTACAATCTATATTTATCCTGGTTGAACACAGGAAGAAAATCAACACCTGACAAAGCGGGGGGTGGGGGGGGGAGGAGAAGGTGGGGAAACACAGGGAAAAAGAGAGGGAAAGGAGAAAAGGAAAATAAAAGCAGCTCCATGATCTGTGAGACATTAACAAAAAGTCTAGGATACACTAATGTAGGGACCTAGAAATTAGGTCAAAGGGAAAGGAAAAAGAAAAAAATATTTGAAAAAAATGTAATTGCTAACCTTTATCTAATGTGAAAAATATAAACACAAAGACCCAAGAGGCTGAACTTACCCGAAGTGCATATACACAAAACACAACAAGGCACATTAAAATCAAACTGCTGAAAACCAATGCAACAACAACAAAAATTCCTGGGGCACCTGACTGGCCCAGTTGGTAGAGGATTCAAGCCCCACACTGGCAGTAGAGCTTACTTTAAAAAAATTTAAAACCCAAAACAAAAAATTTCTTTAAAATCAACCACAGTTGAAAAGACACTGCAGGGGCACCTAGGTGGCAGTCAGTTAAGTGTCCATCATTTGATTTCAGGTCAAGTCATTATCTAAGGGTTCTGAGACTGAGCCCACCATCTGGCTCCCTGCTGGGCACGGAGCCTACTTAAGAATCTCTCCTCAACAACCCCCTAAAAAAGCGGGTGGGTTCACCTGTGTGGCTCAGTTGGAGGAGAGCCAGGCTCTTAATTTTGGATCAGGTAGTGATCTCAGAATCCTGCAGTGAAGCCCTGAGCCAGCTCCAAGCTCAAGCTCGACATTGAGTCTGCTTGGGATTCTATCCCTCTTCTTCTCCTTCCCCCTCCACATGTTTGTGCCTTATAGCCCTCGTTAAAATAAATAAAATCTTTAAAAAAAAAAAAACAAAAAACCACAGTGTATATACAAAGGATGAAAGAAAAAAAAAAACCACAAGCAATTAGAATCAGAAACTCTGTAAACCAAGTAACAATGGGTTTAACTATTTACTAAGTTCTGAAAAGAAAACAATCCTTGACCTACAATTCTATGTCCAGGGAAAATATCCTTCAAAATAGAAGGTAAGATAAACTCTTTTCTCCAACAAAAGCCTGAGAAAATACATCACTGAAAGACGTGAAATACAAACATTCTTAAAAGAAATTCCTTAGAAAGAGAAAAAAAAAAGAGAGAGAGAGAAAACAAATGGAAATTTTGATCTATACATGGCAATGAAGAATGCCAAAATGGTAAATACATGGTAGAAGAGAGAAAAGATGAGATGAAATTAATAAAGAATAATCATATAATTTGCTAAACATTCTACTTAAAATGCAGGAATCATGAGTCTGAATTTTGAAAGATTCAACTATTTAAAAAAAACACCAATGGCCTCAAAGATATCTGAACCATGAAAATAGGAGCAATGAGAGAACAAAGAGATGTTAGACACTAAAAGCATGACAGCGAAAACTCAAAAGAAAAAAAGTAAAATAAAGGTGAAAACATCTTTTAAAGCCAAAGAAATGTTTAAAGCCAAAGAAATGAAACATGAGAAAAATAAGTAAATTTGGAACAGTCCAAGAGATAAAACATGTAGATAATGAAAGAAATTATTAAACAGCAGACAAGAAATCAATAAACTAATTCAAGAAAATATCCTCAAACTTAAAGATACAAGTTGCCAAACTAAGAGGTGCCAACCTATATAGTAAGGTACCCATCACAATTGTTGAAAACAGGCCAAATACTCAGAGAAGGTATTACAAAATTTCAGCTCATTAGGAACAAGAAGACTGTTCTCCCCCTTTCCTTAATCTATCAAATTTAGGCTTATCTGTTTCACATAGCAACTAAATAACATATTTTTAGGAATATATATACCCAAGGTAAAGGTATAAAGAACATGCACATACAAACCACAAACACAAAAACGATTAACTAAAAAATCAAGATAGTGTTAGAGGGAAGAGGATATTAAAGAGGAATACACAAGTAGCTTCTAAAAATGTTCTAGTTCTTAATTAAGATGGTATGTACATGGACAGTTTTCATTTTATTATTACTCACTTCATATTCTCTTCTCTGTGTATAATATATTTCAACATAAGATACCTTTTGGCCAGAAAATTCTGTAACTAGGTATTTAGCCAACACATATTAGATGATTTATGTGTGGGGATATTCTCTGTGTACTGCTCGTAAATAGCAAACAAATGCCCATTAAGAGAGGATAAGTAAAACACATCATGGTACCACGTTACAGCATATGTATATTTAAAAAGAGTAAAGCAACTTCCTATACACACTATAAATGGAATGCTACCATTTATGGTTTACATACATGAGTAATTCTTACATTACTTCTTGGTATCTCTTGACGGATATGTAAGAAATCAACAACTACATATATATATTAGGAAAAGGGAAACAGGTGGTTTAGAGATAGGGGTAGGGAAACTTTTCAACATCTATTCTATTGTACCAAGAATATTTATTAATTATTCAGGAAAAAATACTTAAGATCTGATACTTTAGAAGATGCCAAAGAATTATCACTGCACACAGGCAAATTAAAAATCCTAAAAAGCAGCTTTTAAACTTTAAGATTTTTTTTTCTAAATATACATACAGCCTGTTACATCTTACTTAAAATTTAAAGGTCTGAAATTTTAACAGTTTTCATGGTTGTTCCTCTGATTAGCTCACACTTTATGTGCAATGGAAAGACACTAAAAATGCTCTAATGGTTACAGTAATGGAGGTATCAAATATACTTTTTGGAGCTATATGAAAAATTTCTTAATGTGATACTCTTTCGAAGGAAGGGGAGATACTACAAATGGGATTTTTTTTTTTTTAAAGATTTTATTTGACAGGCAGAGATCTCAAGTAGGTGGAGAGGCACGCAGAGAGAGAGAGAGAGAGGAGGAAGCAGGTTCCCCGCTGAGCAAAGATCCCGATGTGGGGCTCGATCCCAGGACCCTGGGATCACAATCTGAGCCGAAGGCAGAGGCTTTAACCCACTGAGCCACCCAGGTGCCCCTCACAGGTAGGATTTAAGGGTGTATTATTTTCATATGCTCTGGGGAATAAATGAAAATATACCAAAATGACCAAAAAATTTTATTGGGTAAAACTGGGTACTTAAGTAGTACATGGAAAATAAAACTTGTAATTCCCAAACTGTTTATCAAATAACCTCAAAAGTAAAATCTTTTTGAGAAAAATGAGAAAAAAAAAATTGCAAATAACATTTGTAGGAATTCTTAACTCTTCTCTGTGAATCAATGGCACCCTACCAAAAGGAGGGGAGCCATGAATATGCCTGATACTCTGAAAAGAAGCAAAGGTTCTAAGCTGATATATAATAGAATCTAGTAATTATGAAAATTTAAAATGTTGGACTTACCAGGAAACTCTCCCTTTCGACTGCTTTGACCAAACTCCTGAAGCTGAGCTTGTTGATTTATTTGTTCTTTCTGTAAATTTTCATACCAATGAGTTACTTCAGCCCTAAGATCTGCTACCTGGTCACTAGGATACATTTCAATAGTCATCTGAAATATGAGATGCAACCAATTTAAAAATATAACAAGAACAGATATTTGAACTGGGAAATGTTATCAATTTGAAAACTAAAATTATATAACTACCTTGTCAGGAAGTCCAGCTGGTTGGCATACAACCCTTAGCGGCAGGGACTGTTTGTCACTCAGTGCTTTCAAATGACTACTAATACCAGTGCCTTCAATTTGCCACTGTCTGAGATGGTACGCAAACCTAAAACACAGAAAAACCACACACAGGAAGAATATCATTTTAAACCACCTTAATTTTATAGAATTTTTTAACATTTTACAAAATGAAAAAGCCCACAGAAGTTTCTAGCACATTCCAATTTACTCTACAACATTAAGCTTAAATTCATCATACTGCATCAACTTAAATGCGTAAATACAGCTAAGAGTTCCTTAAAAGATAGCTTACAAGAAAAATTACTAAGGAAAAAACTTCCCATTAAGAACATTATTTAAAAAAAAAAAAAAGAAGAACATTATCTTTTTTTTTTTTAAAGGGGGAGAGGGGGAAGTAGTGAAGCAGGAGAATTCAAAGAAACTAATCCAGGAAGTGAAATGTAAGTTCTCATTTCTACATTCACAGGAGAAAAAAAGGTTATTAGGAACATTTTTCAGAGACAGAAATGTATCCTAGTACATATATGCCTAACAGAATTTGAGAGCTGATTCCATGACTGCTAAAATTATAAAATAAACCACAAAGACTAATCTTAAGGGAGAAAGGCATCTAACAAGGTCACTCACTAAATACTGTCAGTTTTCTAACTGATTTTCAGTTGTTTGAAGACAGGATCCAGGATACCTGAATTTCGTTAAGAAAAGAATTATCAATGTCAAAAACTAGTCAGCAATTCTAGAAGGATGAAAAGTAAGGAAATAAATGGACTTGATATCCTAGAAGCAATCCAATGTCCAGCTTTCACAGTTGAGTAAACGAGTAATCCTAATCTTTTAAGACCAGATAATTCTTAGTTGTGGGCAGGGGCATGCAGGCGAAAGAGTCTTGGGCAAAGCAGGATGTTCAGAGCATCCTTGGTCACTATCTACTATATTCCAATAGTACCCACTTTTCCCTTAAGCTGTGGTAATCAAAAGTGTCTCCACAAATTACCTAATGCCCCCTGGCCAACAAAATCACTCTGACTGAGAACCACTCTTTAAATTATAACCTTTCCTCTTTAAAAAAAAGTTTTAAAGGACAGTTTTATTTACCCTCTTAATATAAGGAACACACAAACACAGTAAGTACTTTATATTTTCATTCTATAAATGTTAGAATTTTAAATTAGAATTAAGCACATTAAGCACTTGAAATTGTACAGTGATACCACATAAAGGTGTGCATGAAGATTACTGACATTTTAAACTAGCCCTTAGTGCTTTGAATATTCAATTTTGTTTTCTAGTTTCTCTACCTGCCACCAAAAAAATAAATATTTATATAAGTTACTTAACACCAACATTAACTTTCAGAGTAAAACATGAACAAGTATGAAAGATTTCTAGCAAAGAATATTACACAATCATTTCCCATGAGTTAGGAAAAAAAATTGTACATCTGAGAAGGGATTTTTTAACTGAAATTCATTCAACTTATAAACAGTACCATTGAATATAGAAAACTTAATTTATTTTTAAAGACTTTTAAAATAAAAACATATTTTAAAAACACAAGTAACACTGTGTGAGAACTAAGGGTTTAAGCCAACAGGCCCTTTCCGGTTTGTTGTTTGTAGACTCTGAAGCAAAAAAGAAAATTTTGGAAAAATTTATATCATCTCATTAACAGTAACTATCTCTAAGAGGAAGAGATGACAGATTATGATGACTTTCATTTTTTGCAGTATACCCTTAATATCTGAATTTTACAAATAGTATTTATTTTTATTAATTTGAATAAGACATATCACCACATTTGTTTTGTTTTTTTTTTTTTTACTTTTTAGAGTGGTAAAGTAATGAGGCAGTGTGATGTCTGTTCCAAAAACTCTAGAGTTCCCTTACACATTCTTTAAAAACACGAGGTATTATTTAAGTATAATTCCCACAAGTTGCAATCATAATCAAAATAAAGAATTTTGCACTGCCTAAATATATTAAAATCATGAAGCCATGTTATAAGGAATGTGTAGAACATCTTTTTATTATTATTTCCTGTTAATTTAAATAGAATCTCAAAAATATCGATTATATGACTCAAACTAAGCTCTGAAGTTGAAAGATTAATTTTAACAATTTTTGCCAACACAGTTCGTTGTATTTTTACATTGTCATGATTTTTAACAAACAGAATTTCTTAATTAAAACTATCTACTCACCTTCCATTTCAGTCGATATATTCATAAATGTAAATTTGCTTTATTTCTGTATTACACAGGGTATGTCTAAATTAATTATACAGATATTCATTAACACAGAATTTTTTGATCATGTTTCCATGGTAAATGGAAATTCAAAATTAAAATACTGTCTCCTAGTCCAGGAAGAAAAAAAAACAGCAAATGAAACAAATGACTCAACTTGATTCAACTATGAGAGATTATCTGATGTTCTTGGTGAGGGTTTTAGTGAAACTTTTTTTGGTGGTGGTGTTCTGCCTTTCAGTTGTAATACTTTCTTCGAGTTGGAATTCTGTCTAGAGAGTCTACTCATGCATATCTTCTCAGCGTTTTTTAAGAATTCTTAAAGTTCCACAATATTTACTGGGAACCTATGTTGCCTTCTTGGCAAAATGATACATATTATGAATAAAAGTACTTCTATTACTAACCCTTCACTTGTGATAAGTTAAGCTTTCTACCTGCCCCAACAAAACCTTTACTTTAGGAATACTTTTTTACATGTCAGCAATGGGAGGAAAAAAAAACAAAAACAAAACAACGCCTGAAATTCACTGTAATAATGTAGCATAAAACAATTACCTTCTCCTAAATGCTTCCAGATGAGTCTTGAGCATAAGGAGTCCTCTTTCTATAACAGTGAGACTTGAGTGTGATTCCTGTTCAAGACTGCTAGAAGCTATCATGAGACTCTCCATACACTTACTAATAAATTCTTGCTCCTTCTCCAAACCCGTTTTACCTGAAAATCAGATGTTTAGACAGTATATCAATCTTTATTGTTTGGCTATGTTAAAAAAAAAAAAACTAAATTGTAGCTAAACAAAAATCCTCACATAAGAAATTATCAGACAGTATTTTAAATCACTCACCATTAATATAATAGGAGTTAATATACTGGATAGCTGCTCGACTGACATCACCAGATTGTGCTCTTAAAGCAATGCCCCAAAATTGGTCCATACCACAAAGCTAAGAAAGAAAATATGACATCTATAAATCTTATTTTCAACAATATAAACAATTAGAAGACTGAAGTAGTTTCAAGTTTCAAAGCCATACAATATCAAAGACTTTTAATATCCTATAAAGCACTTAAAAGGCAATTCCTATTAAAATTAAATAACAAAATGATAAAAGCCTTGAAAATTTCCTCAACTACTGTAATACACCTGTACTGGTTCTAAAAAAAAAATTATAAAGCAGCTAACTGTGTGTGTGTGTGTGCATATGTGTAATGTTTTAACCAAAAGCTGTAACTACATAGTGGGAAAAACTCAAATCCCCAAAACGCACTACAAGTGATTAAAAACAACATACACATAATTATTAGCAGAAAAAAGCTTCAATGTTTTCATCCAAATTACTCTGATAAAAACCCTCTGCTTTCAGAGATTCACAGAAAAAATTTTAAATATGCTAACCCAAGTTGTTACTTAAATTTATGATGTTAACTATGCTATGACAAAGAGAATGTGTTCACTAAAAACTACAGAAAAAGTGGAGTCGAAGTTCTCAAAAGTTGGGCAGGCTGAAGCAAGGTATTCTTCTAATAGGTAAACCTTTGAGTTCATATCATCCACTTAAAAAGCAGTATTACATCAAAATTAGAGTAGGAATACTTCTGAGGTAAAACAGATCTGTCTGAAATTACCTTGAAAGTTATCAAAAAGACCACAATATTTAAAAAATACAAAACACTATTCAAACAAGGAAAAAAGGTAGGAGATACTATGAAAGCATTCTAAATCCAATTAAAATTATTCTTTACTACATAGGCTAAAACCAGTGTTCCCTATCTTTCTCTCTATAAACAACTCCAACTTCTAAAGAAAATTAATGAAAAATGTGAGAAGATACTATCTAAATCAAAGCTAACATTAATAAACTGGAATGTCCAATGAGGAAGACTTTCAAATAACAGTCTGTGCTGGGTGAGTCTAATAAATAATGCGTTCAAAGAAAACCCAGCAGCCACCCATTGAGGCAAATGGAATAGTAAGCCAGAAATAACACTAGCAATTTGTGAGTCTTCAGTTAATGAATGGACATGGCTCAAGGTCAGAGATGATTTAAGGTAGATTCTATTCTAGGAACTCTGGTGCTGTCCAAAAGCAAGTTAAAGTTTGGTCACACAAATGCCATAACAATCAGATTTTAGACAAATCAACCTCCTAGTGGACAAAACTACTTGACTGTATTAGCTAGGAGCTTCTACAGTACTTTTAAAAACATTCAGGTAGCCTCTTCTGCATCAAAGAATGTGTTTTCATTACATACAACCAAGGTTACATTTGGTAACCAAAAACGAAAAAAAAAAAAAAGTCCCAAATTTGCTTTGTACAACTTTTAAAATCAAAAGATAAAGCTTTTTAAATTTTATTTATTTATTTATTTTTAATTTATTTATTTGACAGACAGAGATCACAAGTAGGCAGAGAGGCAGGCAGAGAGAGAAGAGGAAGCATGCTCCCTGCCGAGCAGAGAGCCCGATGCGGGGCTCGATCCCAGGACCCTGGGATCATGACCTGAGAGGAAGGCAGAGGCTTTAACCCTCTGAGCCACCTAGGCGCCCCGATAAAGCTTTTTAAAACCTAAGAATAACAGTCTTCATAATTAATAAATTCAATGGTTGGCAGACTAATTCAGTAAGCTAATCTGAAGAATAAAAGAAAAATCCCATAAGCTAACCTAATAAAATGTCAAGTCTGAATCCATACCTCAGAGTTTGAACCGCCATCATAGGCACTGGTCGCCAATCGAGCCAAGTTACAGAGATGCTGAAACAGGTTTAAGCCAGTCATGCTAATCGTTTCAGGTTTTAGCTGGGGCATCTTAAAAAAAAATTTTTTTTAACTAGTTAAGTGTGATAATTAATATATTTTACTTTATCAAATTTAGATTAACAAATTTAACAAACGTAATTTTATTGTAACCCACTGCAGAAGAAAATGTTATCAGCTCAATATTTTAGTGATGGTTTTAAAATAAAAATAGATAATAATTTAATGAAAATTTTATTCAGGTCATAATTGAAACCTAATATCTATTTCAATTTTCAATATATACATAGATAAATCAGAGGATATAAATAAAAAGTTTTATCATTTATTGTATATCTAATCTCATACACATTTAAAAGATGTGTAGCTGTATGTACAGTTTGTGTCTAAGTTAGGGCTTGAAATTAAGATCCTTGAGGGTTTATCTGTAGCTTTGTAGTAGATCTATTAAGTGATTTAGTATATATGTACCAAAACTCATTCATATATATTTAATTCTACCACAGAGATAATACTGGTTTGCAAAGACTGTATATAATCTCAAAAATAAGTATAAAATAAAAAGTCTATTGCTTTAATATTGTCAAGTTTCAAAATCCAAATGGAAAATTATTACCTGAACCAACTGGGGCATCTGATAAAGAACAAAAACTGGATAGAAAAATATCTTTAATAACAAGACATGATGGTGCTTCCTAAAAAGGACTTTTTGGAATCCAATCAGGAGATTGGTTTATTTCTGCCATAGGACTGGCTAAAACCACAGCCACCTAACTAAGAGTCACAGAACATAGCTCTCACTCATATTCATATCAATATAAACACTGCAGAGGAAAAAAAAAATCAAAGTAAAACCTACAGGACAAAATTATATAAAGACTGCTAAAAATAGTGCATTTGTCTATTTTACAAATCTATGTCAAAAGAGGAAAAAACTAACATTATAGAGTTTTTATTTCAAGAGATAAAAAGAAAATACAGGAAAACAACAGGAATGGTAAAACTGTCAAGAAATAAAATTACCTTCTCCAGAAAAAGATGTTTGTAGGTTTCCATTCCCATAGCATGTTGATCTTTACTTCGAACTTGATTTAAAAACCAATGGAGTGCATCATCATAACACTCAGCATCTTCTACTAAACAATGCCATAAAATGTCGACTTGTTCTAAACTTAACCCTAGATAAAAATTACAAATTTTGAATCATGGTACATACAATGTTTTGGTCTTAATTCAATATACTAGAAGTGCCAATATATGCAGAAATATAAAGGAGGTATTTTATAAAAATTGTGTTATAAGAGATTTCACATAATTTATGCTTTCAAAATGCAAAATGTACTTATACATAATCCATATATAAATCAACTAAAAATACACAACTTATATAGTATCCTACAAGAGCCATTTGGTCTGAAAATCACTCTCATTAAAATAAGGACATACACTGGATTACAATAAAAATGATTAATAGGGTAGGGTAATCCCAAAAGTTGAGAAGTCAGTTCTAAGGTTTAATTAAGGGTTAACGGAGTACATGCACATCATGTTCAAAGACCATTCTATGCCCACTGAAGAAAAACAATAAATGCCAATAAGCATTATTTTTGGAAACTACTGCGGGGGGTAGGGGAGGAGCTGTATGATGAATAAAGCAAAAAGTAATTGACTGCCTAAAAGAGGAAACAGCAACACATCAGGATATTCAATTAGCTGGGAAGCCAATTTAATGAGATGAAATCTGTATAGTACTTTGACCCAAGTATTAAATGATTCCAAAGTCTGGCAGAAAAAAGGCAAAAGAAATGTTCAGAACTAAGGGAAGGCAATACAGGCAATCACAAATCTGATTATGGATAAAGAAGAAAATCCAAAAAGTGTAGAATTAAAGCATCATAGGAATTTTTTTTTTTTTTAAGATTTTTATTTATTTATTTGAGAGAGAGACAGTGAGAGAGAGCATGAGTGAGGAGAAGGTCAGAAAGAGAAGCAGACTCCCCGCAGAGCCGGGAGCCCGATGTGGGACTCGATCCCGGGACTCCAGGATCATGATCTGAGCCGAAGGCAGTCGTCCAACCAACTGAGCCACCCAGGCGTCCCAGCATCATAGGAATTTTTTAAAGTGTATCATTAAAGGGTTCCAAAGCGTAGGTTGTTTCCCAGAATCAGAAAGGGATGGGAAAATATGATACAATCATAAGAAACCTCTTTCCTGGGAAAGGTAGGAGAGATCCAGAATAGAAAAAAAACACCTCAGAAAATATTTACAGAGTAGCAATATCAGTCTACAGAATTTGATCACAAAATAAGTACCCTATCAATTTCTCATATAGCCATACAAGTTGAAGAATTTATACCCCTGGGAGCCAATATTAAGAAAAAGAAAGAAAGAACGAATGAACCAGAAATAATCTTTACAGCATATTCTAATTTAAATACATTTAATAATTAAGAAAAGAGAGAAGAAAATTAAGAGCTGTAAAAATAAAACACAACAAGAAAAAAAACAGTATCCAGGTTAATTATAGTAAACTATATGATAAAATAAGTGTATTCATAAATGACTGAATCACCAATCCACATTTAATATAACTTTGGAGTAACTATATTATACCTAACAGGAATTGTGCCAGGAAGAAAAGAACAATTATGATGTGGGAGAAGTGAAGTTCTCAGTTTGGTTTTTCTCTCAACGGTAGCTATTATACGCCTATACAGTAAGAACCTATACTGTGCTCCCTGGAATGGGAACAGCAAAATTATTCATTATTCAAAATATTTGAATTCAAAAATATTCATTATTATTTGATACATGAATATTCAAAAATATTCATTACTCAAAATAGTGAAAAATTATTCATTATTCAAATACTGGGAAGAGTGGTTAACAGTTTCCAATGAGAATCTTAATTAAAGAAACACGAACCTTCATAGTCGTGTGGAATTATTTATGCTGACAATACCTGTCTTAGGTTGACTTCTCCATGTGTAAGACTGGTTTTATGTATTTTAAATTATTTATTTCTTGTATATTATCAGTGATAATGGGGATGATAAAAGACCTAATAACATGAAACAGAAGTTTCCTATCAAAAACCAGTGTCTCATTTTTAAATCTTTTGGTATCACTTTAGTGGCATTTGTTACAAAGAGCTTAACTTGAAGAAATTAAACAGGCGAATGAGTAAATGGTGTATCTCAAGCACAGACATGGACTTAAAAGAGCCGTGATGACACCTCTCAGGCTAGCCAAGACACTTATAAGTTTGACTATATCAAACATAGCTAAAGAAAGAGAATATGTCCTAAAACAAAGTTTGTTGACAAGGATACAAAGAAAAAGTGTGGAGTGAAAAATAACAACATGTGTCTTGCAAGAGAAAGGCAGCTCTCGCCAAAAGGAAATCAAGCTTCCTCCTCTCAAATATACCTAGAGTGTGGGTTTAGATATGGTCCACACCCTGAATATACCAGACCAGTTTTTTAAAAGTTAATTATTAATGAAACTGAATTTTAGATTAATGTAAATAAAACCAGGGACTCTAAATATCTCTATCACCTGTGAAGGCAAGCAATTTTGGGTTGAGACTAAGACTAGCCCTAACAATAATAAGTAGACAGTGGCTGTTTCCAAATGGAGTGACAGAAGAATTCTGTAACTAAAAGAAATAAAAAATACAGTCACCCCTAAACATGGTATCTTCTATCCCAAATATCTTGTTCTTGAAATGAGCTTTTTATCCACTGAGAAACTGGCATTTTCAGAGACTGAAGCAGAAGTATGTCAGGGTCACGCTCATACTGCCATACATACGGAGGACATTCGGCATTGAAAATATGAATTAAATATTAAATAGTCACTACAGAAAACTAAAGCCATGAGCACATTTAAGTGGACTCTTCTAAGAGTCAATACAGACCTAAAAACTGATTAAAATACTGATTAAAAGACTGATTAAAAAGCTTACTGAAATGATCAGGTGATCCCAGAGTTGAAAACACACAAGTCAAGAACTGAAGTCGAACTTGAACTTCGGCACTATGGCTGTACCTATATTTAAAAAGTCATTAAAATAATTAACTGAAAGAGCCTACTTCTTAATTATTTTTAAAGATTTAATGGTCCTAATCTTAAATTATACCAAAGTAAAATTCTACTTTAGTATCATAATTATTAAATATTTTAATTACAATTGATCCTCGAACAACATGGGGTTTAGGGGTGCCAAACGCTGTGTAGGTGAGAATCTGTGCAGAACTTCTGACTCTCCCAAAACTTAGATACTAATAGCTTACTAATGACCAGAAGCCTAAGTGATAACATACACAGTCGATCATGATGTATTTTGTATACATATTATAGACTATATTTTTACAATTAAAGTATGCTAGAAAAAAGAAAATGTTACTGTGAAAATTGTAAAAGAAAATACACTTATAGTACTGTACTGTATTTATCAAAAAAAAGTCCACATGTAAGTGGACCTATGCAGTTAAAACCCGTGTTGTTCAAGGGTCAACTGTACATAACTTTGGTTATACAAAAAAAAGGTCATAAAGCCAAATGGTATGTTTGAGATTTATGTTACTTAATAAATTATAAAAATCTGCAAATAATCAGAAAACATACTTTTAAATTAGATGAGAAAATATGTAAGAACTCAACAGTGGAACAAAAGAAACATGTCATTTTGAACTTATGCAATATGCACATAGGTTAGAATAAATAAACTGCACTTCTATCCAAAAAATGCATGTTTCATTATCACTGTCCCATCAGTGATAATACTATATTCCATAAACAAGAAATGCTAATGAAATATCATTCCATACATCTAGTTCACAAACAATACAGCTAATACAAAACTGGCATTTTTAAATGTTACTTCAAATCTAATTAATGATAATCCATGTGCACAAAATCAATGGTAAGAGTTGGAGACTTATTAAGTAGGTGATTTCACAAAGTTCTCTGGGAATTCAATTTGTAAGCAGGTCCAAAGGAACAGCATTTTAAGAATCAAGTGTTGGTCTCTCAGGGAGGAAGGGTAGGAGATGCATCTGAAAGAGCTATATAGGGTCCAGACTGTGGCCAGCCTGAAATGTCAAACAGAAGAATTTGGCATTATTCTGGATGAAAAAGGAGATCACTAAAGGGTGTTGAGGGGAGAGGGGACTCATGATCAGGTCTGCATTTTAGGATTCCTTTAACAACCCTGTGAACTGCATACTGAACTTGTCTGTGATAGTACAATCTAATTCCCACAAGCACCTGAACACCCAATCAATGTAACTTAATCAATCATAAGTTCTTAGCTCTATGTTACAAACCAAAGGCTAGTTGTGGATGAACTGCCCAAATTACACTGCCAACAAAAGGCAGCAGCCAGTCTGAGCCCTGATCTATATCCCAGGTTGCAGAGAGTCAAAGAGCCTCAATTCAACTTCCTACATCTTCAAGTAAGTATAAAATTTGAAAAGCTTCCTAAAATTAGCTGGTTTCAAAAATTATACTAGATTTGCTGTTCAAGTTTAAAGTTAAGGTTTTATAAAAATTAAATATGCTGGATATATCTTTGCTGCTCCTTACTGTCTCATATTAATATTGGCAAAGAAAAGATGAACTTTCACTTCATTATTGTCACAGGACCTTTTGTGAAGGTCAAAGTATGTGTGGCAAGATGGCTGGGGGCACAGAGGAATGAGTAGAGTAAGCAACTCACAGACTAAAATGCCATCCAGGTAAAATTCAAGATCAGCTCTTAACAGCTTCTTACCCTTTTACTAAAAAGGACCAATTCTGTAGAAGAAGCCTTGGAGTACAGGTTCAAATTCAAGTTCTATCATCCATCAGTTCTGTGATTTTAAGTAAGCTACTATACTTCTCTGAGCCTGGAGGACTTGGTCACAGACATAAGGGGAGAATGAAATCTTGTCCTGTACAAAGCGCTTTTATTTCCTGCATACTTCCTTCCTGCACTTGAAACTCAGACTAACAGACCCATAACCCCAGAAGGCATGGACTCAATCCCTTTGTCCTCTCTTCTTTGGTTTCCACAGCAGAGCCACTGGCTCCACACTTCAAAGGACTCCTCTGCTCTGTCAGGGTCTCAGTGGCTGCTGAAATCACTAGCCAGGAAATTTCTTGAAATGCAAAACAAAGATAACATCAATAATGGCAAATTCTCATGGATTTGTCCATGGCTTCTGACATTACAGGAAATGTAAGACAAACATAATCTCTCTACAGGCATGAAATTTTAGTGGCAAATTATGCCTTAAAAAAAAAAAAATTCTGTTTGTAGACTCTATGTTGACACAGTGGGATTTTCTCTAGAGGCCACTGGAATCAAGAAATATGTAACATGTCTATTTGGGAAATGAAGTGTTATCTCTCACACCACAAGAATCTTTTTGTCCTAGGTGAAAATCTGAGAACTTTGTCCACTAAAATCCCCATGGAACAAATGCAAAATAATGGGCCACAAACTCAAGACGTCAGTATACTTTAACAAAGGGTAGCAAATGCACAACTCTGTTTTGTAGCCTGAAGGAACAAGGCAGTTAAGAGGACAGACATCTCTCTGTTCTAAGGTTTCATTCTCCGTAAGATGCCAGGCAACAAGGTAAGACTGGAGGACTGAAAGGATACTATGTACCCTAAGAGAATTTCAAACTCACCTCCAAAGAGCACCACTCCACTATTTATTTTTCACCACAGAAACAACCCTTGTATGAGGCTCCACCTCTAATTCCACTAACAATGTCAGCAAATTCCCTGCAATCAATGCTGTGAACAATCAAGACTCAGACCTGTTTATTTTTTGGCATTTAATGTCAGACTTTCTCGGAAGATTCTTTCTGCGGATGATTCCTCTAAGTCTTGTCTTCCATGCCCCTTTCTTAAGCCTCCCATCCTTGCTCATTAACCCCCAGGCTTGGAGCAGTGGTGAGAGCTCTTTGTAACTTAGTGTTTACTTCTAGGGACAAGTAGCTTGAATTTCATCTCCTAAAAATGCTCAAGATGTAGGTCCTGCGGTTGTATTTCTGCTTCTTGCCAATCTTGTGGTTTTTACTGATATACAGAGATGCTCAGGTTCAGGAAACCATGATTATCTTCAACCTCTGCTTCAAGAAGAATTAAAAGGAAGATACACACTACTACAAAGATCACTTAGAATTTTAATAGGATTTAAAGAAATGCATCTTACGTAGAGATAACTATGTAAACAAAGCTACAGAATAAATTTAAGGTAATAATTCAGAAATAATTTGATAGGCTTATAAGATAGGAGGTCCTAAAAATTTGAATAGTAAAACAGGAAAGGCTGGTTGAGCTTTGATCTTAGAGGGCCCAAAATACTACGCTGAAGAAATGGAATTTACTTTTTACACAGTGAAGAATCTAAATAAGGGTAAAGGGCAACTTTGTTGTCTGTTTTGTACCATAGTTTGTTATTAGCCAGGTAACTATAGTTTGTAGACAATCTATGTGCCAGGTGCAACTTACTAAATTATTTAATTCTTTAAAAAACTCACGATGTAAATAATTAAGAGTTTATTAGGGAGGTAACTGTAATCAAAATAAGGTCAAAACAATACATTCATAATCTAAATCCAGGTCTACATGATTTGCAAGCCCAAGTGCTTTCCTCCAATACTATATTACAACTCCTAATACAGTAAGGATAAGAAATTAATGAGCATGGCAGAGAATGAGTCAAGAAGAATGATACAGAACTGCAACAGCTTCTGTGGGAATGTCAATTTGTGAAAAAACACGGAACATATTTTAGCATTAAGATAACTAGAGACTGATGACAGTATAATGTAGAACTCAAGAATATTAGAGAAAGTAGACTGCTCTACTATTTATAAAATGTGTGACCTTGGGCGAGTTATTTATCATCTCATAGTTTAAACACTCTCATTTTCAAAATGAAACTGCCTAACTCAAATGAGTTCTACATCTTGAGGTTAATACTTAAGTTAAATGGCATCTGGCATATGGTAAGCATTAATAAACACTGGTATTTTTATCATCATTCATGTTTGGAAATGACAGGGAAAAAAAAGGCCCAAAAGCCTCAAAGTTTTAGGTAACTGAGAGGATGATGGGATTCTGAAGGACATAGTAAAATCTGGAGATAAAACTGATTTGTGGAGAAAAATAATTCATTTTTGGAAGGAAGTATACCTTAAAGGTCTATAACTTTTCTGAACACTTAGTGTGCTCAGTATTCATCTATGTAGAAGTCATCTACAGGATTATTTTCTCAATAAATACTAAGGCTAGCTGATACACAGTAAGCTGGTTTTTCCCAACCTGGCCCATCAGTCCCACCAATTGACTAAAAAACAGAAACCTGAATTTTACATATTTCCCTCTAGACAGCAAGTTTCCCTACAAGAAGCGCTGAACACAGCTATACCACTGATCTATTTCTACCAATTCTTATCTGAAGTCACTAAATAATGAAGTATTTCAAAATTTCAGAATCAATGCCTTCACAGAGTAAAACAGGGTATGGATGATTTCTAAAAAAAACTCTTGATTCCTGAAAACAGTGACTTTGAACAGAACTCAACAGTGAAAGTTAACCAACCCCCAAAAGTTACATAACCTACATTTCCTTAAGGTTAAAAATTATAAAAATAACTTTATAAAATTCTCCAACTTAAAAGAGCATTTCTTTCTCTTAAAACTTTTACAACTAAAGTTGTCATCACATTTATTTACTATATGAAAGAAAAGGAGTAGAAATACTGAGAGGAAAGACAACACTTAAACATAATTAACCTAGTTAAGGTACTTACAGTGCATGTTTCTGTCTTCCTTCTCTTACAGCTTGAATATAATATACCAAATTATCAAAGAAAAGCTTCATCATGTTCAGTTCTTTTTCTGCCCACCTGGTCCAAATGAAAGAAAAAATACTTTTAAAGGCATAGAGTAAGAAAATAAATCTACTCTAGGACAAGAAAAAAATGCAGATCTAAAAATTGTTCAAATGCATAACCTTCTAATTGCCAAAAATTTACAACTTCTATTTATATTTGAATTGTGAAAGATATAAAGCAATATGTCTTAATTTTTTAAATTTAAAGTATCACTATTTAATCTCAAAACACTATCTCTGTGAAGAGGATAAAATGTCTGGCAAGAGCTAGTTATAAATGACTAATACGAGTTAATATTAAAAATAGTATGATATAGTCCATATAAGGATGGACTGTGTGCCTTGGTCATTATTTAGTTCAATTAAGCAGAGTGCCAGGCATATAATACACATACTAAATTATTTTCTCTTTTTTATTGTGGAGTATTAAAAAAAAAAAAAATCAGGTATCAGGCTCCAAAATAACCTACAAACATACAATCAGGGATCTCAGAGATTTTAACATTCATGACTAATATCATCTATTCCACATAATAGGTATTACCAAT
This sequence comes from Lontra canadensis, assembly GCF_010015895.1. Classification (NCBI taxonomy): domain Eukaryota; kingdom Metazoa; phylum Chordata; class Mammalia; order Carnivora; family Mustelidae; genus Lontra; species Lontra canadensis. Next base: position 10,544,465 of record NW_022631044.1, on the reverse strand, counting down.
ACATCTATTAAAATGTAGAAGAGTACTGAAATTCCAAAACTTCTGATGTAATTTAATTTACATCATGCTATATAGCACTTGCTCTTTTCAAAGTACGTTACTCTCACTTTGACAATCGTTAATGAAGGTGCCAGTAATGCACAAAACATCCAGTAAGATTTACGTTTGAAACCAGTCCCAATATAAATGCAGCATGGCTTTGGACAAGTAACCTGACCTTTTAAAGTCTGTGTGCTAGTTACCTGAATATCTACTAAGAGGATAAGGAGTAGCAATTTCTAATTTTAAAATATGGGCCATAAGAATTTAAGAGATAATTAGTACCAAATGTTGAGTGCTACTGCACATAATAGATCCACAAAGTTTTTGTCATTATTGCTGCCAACTAACCACAGGAGCTCAGCATTCCTTTAATTGATCTACTTGAGATTTAGGATAGCAGTCTCAGGTAGGAAACCCTGCAAACTGCCATTAACTGAGCTCATTTACATTTAATTTAAGGATCAAGCTAAAAGGGTCTCAACTCAATATACTTAGGTTCAGGTACTTAATAAGTAACTGACCACAAAAAAGGGGCCACTTTTATTAGACATTATTCTGTTATTCCTTAATATAAACCTCCTCAAATGGCTACAGTAGGTCTCCAATTTGCCCAAATTAGTTACAAGTATATCTCTTAGTACCTTAGAATTCTGTCATTCAACCATTTAAAAACTATTTGAAAAGTAAATGAAACTGGACTCACATTCTACTTATACTTAAAGGATGCTAAATACTTTTCCCTATCCCTGTTTAGTATCTCAACGACTTTCCCTCATACATACAAATAAAATTGTTGCTAGACTCATCGTAATAACAAGAGACTAAGATATTTTTTTTTTAGAGTTTCAGATTAAATAAGTCCCCTTTAAAGGAACAAAAAAACAGCAAGAGCTATAACTGAGAGCTAACTTTACTCATTTAGAATTATTGTGAAGTCTTGTAAGAATTTTTCTAAATGATACTCATTTTGAAAGTAAACAAGTGCTCTTAACAGCTAATCTTAGATGTGAGAAGGTATTAGGTAAAAAGCCATCTTATTTGACTTCAAAAATGAATCCTTCAATATGTCTAATTTTTCCTAAAATCTCAATGTCTCTAAAATCCCTCCAAGAGTTTATTTGATTAAAGCAAATAACATTCTTACAAATTAATCTTAAATTCTCTGTAAATGTAAAGTAGTAATAGGTTAGTGTCAAGATTATCCCTAACATGACATAATGTCTACAACCAATTTCTAGTAATGGAAAAAATTAAAGACATCCTAGACTGCTTATTTTAGTGCGTTATCTTTTTCAGGAATCCTTTATTGCAGTGGATATACTACAAATCTTCCCCCTAAAATTAGAGCATTACTTGCTACCGTATTTTTCTTAAACTACAAAGAATACAAAAGCCAGATTTTTCTACTGATGTTGATAAAATCTCCATGGGCTAAATGGCAAAAAGCATGCCAAAAAATCTAAGAAAACATTTAAACCATACAAAATGCAAATATGCCCGGTGCAAAATAAAAGCTAGTAAGTCACTCAAAACTGTTCTATGATTATTAAAAAGTCTTTAAAATGAACATTTCTGTTTATTTTATTTACTTACATTGTAATCCAATGTGTATCATAACTGCTCCCAAACTGCTGAAAAGTACCAAATAGTTTTGGAAGAAGGCGAAGTGAAATTACTACTGATCTGAAACAGCAAAAACAGGTATTTATAGAATAAAATAATTTTAGTTACTATTACTAATTCTAGCATTTTACAGAAATTCAGCTATTTAAAAATCATAGGTGCAAAGGATTTTAATGAACTTCACAGTATAAATATATTTCTTACATAAACACTGAAAAATTTTTCCTTAAAGTTTAAATTTATTTTATACAGTGGGGCAAGAAACCCAAGTTTTAAGATCCCAATCCAAGATTTTTAAAGTAAAATACACTATAAATATGTAAGTATAAAAACAAATGAAGAACATTTAAAGATAAAGAACTTTCATAGAAAAAAAAACTAAGTTGTCGGTGCTTCTGAGGATTTAATCAAGGAAAATAGGGACAAACAGCTTATTAAGTATGTTATCTAGAACAGAGCTTCTCAAAGTTTAATGTGCACTTTATTCACTTGGGTAAATTTTGTTGAAATGTAAATTCTGACTGCCATGTCTGAGTTAAGAAATTTTTCTAACTAGCTCACAAATGATACTCAAACTGCTGGTTCGTGAGCCACATTCTGAGCAGCAATAATATAGAGAGCATTTTTCAAACTATACAAATTAACCCTTTCTCCCCGATTCTCACTTAATATGAGCTGCATCCAAGTTGAAAATCACTTCAGTATAAGCCACGTTAATAACGGAAACACACCATACACTTCAAGTATGAAGGACCAAAAAAGGAGTAAGAAATCATTCTGCAACTTCAAGTACATCTGAGTATACCGATCTTGGCCAGCATGGGGGTGGGGAGGGGGGGGTGGTATAGGGAAGACAGAGACGTACACATCCCAAAACTCTTGGTAGGCAAGGAGGTTGACTGCATGAGACCAGAAAGAAGGAAGACAAACTCAAATGAGGTAGTGAATTTTTTTAAGGAACCTATATTTCTTCATGAAAAAATTTCTAGAAAGAGTAAGGTATACAAGTTAAGTCCCCCAAAATGCCTCCTATTTTTGAGAAGAATACCAGGAAAATCAGAACATACAGCTGCACTGTAAATACCAAGTAGGAAAAATTAAAGAGAAAAGAAAACTTCCTGTTTCTGAATAAAATCCAAAGTTGGAGAAATGCATTATCTCTTTACATTAAGTTGGACTACAAAGCCCTATGTGCTCCCCATCCCTCTTATCAGTCTAACTAAAATTTCCTTCCTATTTTCTTTACTTTCCCCACCACACACACATACAAGCACACTCCTGCCTCAGAACTTTGTTACTGCCTCTACTTGTAATGCTCTTTATCTAAACATCTCTATGCAGAACTCCTTCCCATACTTTACTCAGGTCTCCTCAAATGTCAACAAGGATGACCCTGACAATTCCATATTAAATAACACTCTTCCACTGCCCCAGAACCTCTGTATTCCTGATTCCTTCCCAATTTTTCTTCATTCATCACCACCTAATGAATAATCCCTTAATGCACCTACCACTAGAATGTGCTTGATGAGAGCAAAGACAATCATATTAATTAAAAAGCACTGCATATGGTGCAAAATGAATACATATTAGCTTAAATAATCATCTAATAAAGAACTTAAAGGCAAGATTTTCAAGAAAGGAGGAAGAACAACAGTATGAAATGCTAATATAGTCAGGAAGGATGAGGGCAGAAAAAAAATACCACCAGATGACAAAAGAAACAGCATGTTAGTAGAATGCTAGAAGACCAAAACCACATTGGTACAGATTAAGGAGTAAGAGTTAAATCATAGAAACAGTAAGTGCCTAATAAATATTCTTCAAATATTTAAAGACATTTGGCGCTTTGGTGGTTCAGTCGATTAAAATGTCTGACTCTTGACTTTGGCTCAGGTCATGATCTCAAGGTCATGAGATCTAGGGCTCTGCACTCAGCAGGAGGTCTGCTTGAGATTCTGCCCTCTGCCACCTCCCTCTCCCCAAAATAAGTAAATCTTTTTAAAAAACTTAAATTTTTAAGTATATTTTTTAATATTAAAATTGTTAGTATTTTTTAAAAAGTTACACATTGCTGATGCTTAGGAAAATGGACCATGAGAATCAGGGGCAATCAACTGTAGATTCTTTATCTAAAATCTCTTGTCAAAGGGCACCTGGGTGGCTCAGTTGATTAAGCAACCAACTCTTAATTTTAGCTCAGGACATGATATCAGGGTTGTGAGATCAAGCCCTGCACAGGACCCCACTTTGGGCATGAAGCTTGCTTAAGATTCTCTCTCACCCTCTCCATCTGCCTCCCCCACCCTGTAAAAAATCCAATCAAATCAAATCTCTTGACAAAATTTCAGAAACATTAGTGGAGTTTTTCCTAAAAATTAAGACATAGAAAAACAGAATGTATAAATATATATTAATTTGATCTAATGCTTTACAAACATAAAATCAATACAGTATATCACAAAGAAAAAATATAGAAAAATTACATCTAAAATCATGAAAGCAAATTTCAAAATTATTTTAACAGTGGTTTTTAAAATACAAAGAAACAGGGACACCTGGGTGGCTCAGTAGGTTAAGCATCTGCCTTCAGCTCAGGTCACGATCCCGGGGTCCTGGGATCTAACCTGTGTCGAGCTCCCTGCTCAGCAGGGAGTCCGCTTGTAACTCTCCTTCTGCCCTCGCCCACCCCCACAGCCACCTGTTCTCTCAAAAAAATAAAATCTTTAAAAAATAAAATACAAAGAAACAAAGACTAGAAAGAGATATAGCTGATGTTAAGAAGATACTATGACAAGTCTTATAGTGTGCAATAGTTTATTTTCTGAAAATCTTATTATCTCTTATAGTCAATGGTGTTAAAGGTCTAGATTGTTTAAACTTACTTTCTAAATTTTCCACAATAAACTGCTTTCATTTTATAAAATGTAATGCTGCTTGACAATACATAATAGGAAACCAGGTGATGAGTGGATACTGGTTGAAATGAATGGATAATGGTGTGGTTCATGTACTAGAATAACCAAGAATACAAATGTAGAAATGAGACTACTTTCCGCTACTCCTACTGGAAAAGGAATGCTTTTTGCCACAATTTATAATATAAACACTGAGTTATCAGGGAATGATTATATTTTATAGAACGAAAACATTTCTTTAAAAGTTCATTAGGTTATCAGAAAAATTCCATTTTTGTTTAAAAAATTCAAAATTACGAAATGTTTATAAGAAATGACCAAATCCACATTCAAAGTGATCCCAAAATACTAAAACTTTCTACTTAAACTGATAAATTTAAAAGGAAAAATGATATAAAGTAGAGATTACAGACTGCAAATTAGTAACACAGATACAAAATGGGTAAGATAATTTGGTGATAATAATTTATACTTCAGTGTTAAAGGAAACATCACAAGATCTACCAACTTGTTCTTAAAATTATGTTATAGAATTTCTCCTGTAATGACTACAAGATGTTACACTAACATATCAACTTTTTTGCCCAAAGTTTTGATCGCTGATATGCTTAGAAAACTCAGTATTAAAAAAGGGGGGGGGGGGGGCTGGGTGGCTCAGTGGGTTAAAGCCTCTGCCTTCGGCTCAGGTCATGATCCCAGGGTCCTGGGATCGAGCCCCACATTGGGCTCTGTGCTCTGCAGGGAGCCTGCTTCCTCCTCTCTCTCTCTCTCTGCCTGCCTATCTGCTTACTTGTGATCTCTGCCTGTCAAATAAATAAATAAAATCTTTAAAAAAAAAAAAAGGGGGGGGGTCATTATACTCAAACCTACATTTCACAATTTCTTCTAAGGGTGAAAGTTTCAAATAACAAAACACAATCATAGGCAACAATGTGTTTAAGATAAAGAAGTTCAATGATCCAGAGTAACAAAAGACTAATTTTAGACTTAATAAAAGTGTTATTACCCTAAACTGCCCTCTTTGCTTCAATCTAGGCAACAGTGTGGTATTCCTGTACTGCCAATGAAATGTTATGCTGCCTTCGCAAAATGAACACATTTGCTGGTCTTATTCAGAAAATCACATCTGAATGATTTTCCCTAATCCTGGACTCCGTATCTGAAGATTGGTGTGTTCTACAAAATGCTAGTTAGTCATCATAAATTTTAGTATTCCAAAAGTTGACATGAAATGCTATACATGATATAGTCTTTAAAAGAGGAAAACAAAAGTAGCATATAGTACCATGCATTTCTTAACAATTTAAACCTCTACTTATATAAAACAGGACCCCTGACACATGATCATTTTACTCAAGAAATCTTTTGTACACAAAGGGAAAAAACTTTGAGCATGTGTTTAAGTACCTACAGAGGATCAAGAACGGAAAAAAATAGCACAGATAGATTTCCAGTCTCAATTCAATTCTTGGAAGGGGACAGAAACTTAGAAAATACATAAGCACAGGATATGGACCTGCCTTCTAGTAAACAAAATACCAAAGGGGCTGATTACAACCCAACCCCTACATCCACCCTACCAAGTGAACAGCAATCTTACCTCCTATCAAGCTGAAAAGTAGTGGACTCTTCATTGTGGGAGCTACTGTCTGCCTCATGCTTTCACTTTGTGAAAACATTCTGCAAACCAGTCTACTATGTGTTTCTGTAACTTTTAACTTCCTGCACTCAAAATGTCGTTATGTGCCCTATAAAACAATCTGCCTGAGGCTAAACATACACTAAACACACGATGCATATCACAGAGATTACAAAAGGCATTTTTAGAAAGTGCTTGCATGTGACCACAGAAAAGGAAAAACAAAAAATGCTGAGATCTATAAACCATGGCAAATAAAAGTACTGCAAAGAAAATTTACAAGTTAGCAGAGAGAAAATAAAAAGCTAAAACCTCCCTAAGTACATAAAAAACTGACATCATCAGGAGTAGACTTCTGTGTTCTTCTGTCAAATGTCAGGAAAATAATAAATGAGTTAAGGCTGCAGGTGGCCCATTAGTTTCAAAATAAGGAAGTGCTTTTCTATTAATATTAGCATCCTTGTGCAACACTCCTTTCTGACGGTAAACTCAGGGGGCTAGATTTGAGAAAAGATTCTTGTGTTTTGGATGGGATTTCTAAAACTCTGAGGTCACTACTGACATTTTGGGCCAAATAACCCTTTGTTATGGAGGGGCAATCCTCTGCAATGATGGATAGGTAGAAGCATCCCCGGCCTGTAATCATATCTCCAGTCCTTTTCATTAGAGTGACAACCAAAAATATGTTGGCTGACATTGCCTCAGGGGCCGGCAGTGGCGGGGGCGGGGGGGAGATGATGCACTGGTTTATCAGGAAACCCAGACTAATATTGTACAAAACTTTTTTCGACGTGTGTAACTTTGGTAAGTTCAGCTGGTATATACCAGATGTGTTGCTTATTTTCTGTATTGAAAAATGCCACTGTGTTCTACATATTATCATATATGACTGTCATTCACTACAAAACTAGCATGATATAGTAACCATATGCAGAGACAAGTTTGAATGTAAAATTAGCTTCAACACAATAATGTTTACTACATACTCCATAAAACTTTAACTGTAGTAGGATACAGAAACTGATTTGAACTAAAAATGTTTCATCTTCAAGTAATTTGGAAGTGAACAAATTAAAGCTTAATAAAAAAAAAAACCCAGATTGACAATTTTCCATTTTACACACAGACTTTTCCTTTTGTCTCTTTAAAGTTTCCCTACTATTTTCTTAAAAAGATTTTATTTATTTATTTGAGAGAAAATGAGAGAGAGAGAGAGAACATGAGGGGGGGAGGGTCAGAGAGAGAAGCACACTCTGCTGAGCAGGGAGCCTGATGGGGGATTTGATCCTGGGACTCCAGGATCATGATCCAAGCCGAAGGCAGTCACTTAACCAAATGAGCCACCCAGGCACCCCTAGTTTCCCTACTTTTAAGAGAAAGATAGGTTCATTACAGAAAAACTAGGAATAGAAAAGCATAAAGAAGAAAAAATAATTCAATCCTTTCAGAAATAACCATTTTACTACAGCTCACATATTGCTTGCAATCTTTTTAACAGACAGGCCTGCAAGTACATGCCCATATCATTGTATAATCTTTTTAAAAAGGAGCTCTTTAAAGGCTGCATGGTATTTTATCTTTCACATAGTTTTACAGGAGTATACATAGAAAAACATGTATAAATCTAACAACTGAAAATATTAGGAGGTGAATATACCTGTACAACCAGCACTCACTCAAGAAATAAATTATTACCAACATACTTCTGTCCTTCATTGTGTCCCTTTTTCCAGTCACTAATAACCCAACAGTAAAAATTATCCTGACTACTAAATACATTTTCCTCTTTGTAAACTTCACATAAATGGAATAATAGTGATATATTCTATCTGGCTTCTTTCACTCAACATTATGTTTGAGATTCATCCACACTATTCCATAATTCATTCAATGCTACTGCTGTAACTTCATTCAATGAACAATCCACAATTTTCCTTTCTACTCGTCTGCGGCACTTGCACAGCTATACGGAAACTCTAGTTATTTTCGATAGTGCTGCTATGAACATTCTTGAATGTGCCTTTTGGCAATCATCTGGATGTATTTCTGTAACGCACATACTTAGCAGTGGAATTACTGGGCCATAGGGTATACATACAGACGCACATACGGGAAATATAAATTGATACAATCACTTTAAAAAACTTCAGTGTTTCAGAGTGCCTGGGTGGTTCAGGTGGTTAAGCATACTGCCTTCAGCTCAGGTCATGATCCCAGAGTCCTGGGATCAAGTCTCCCTTAGGCTCCCAGCTCCGTGGGGAGTTGCTTCTCCCTCTGACCTTCTCCCGTCTCATGTTCTCTCTCTCTCCCCTCAAATAAATAAATAAATAAAATCTTAAAAAAAAAAAAAAAGCTTCAGTGTTCCACAAAGACTTCTAAAAGACAACACTTTAAAATTAACTGCTATAATACCTACATAAATGATGAAATATCATCTAGCCATTAAAAGCATTCCTTTTAAAGAATATATGCCAAATGTTGCAACTGATGCACTAACAGAGGTCTATTAATGGTTTCTTATACCTGCATGAAGAAGCAATTTTTCTACTGTGACTGCTCAAATTACATAGCCCATAAAAGACCCAAAGTAGAAAATATCACACATACTTTTTCTAATTTAACTGAGTAAAAAAATAGGTTAAAGCACTTAAATATTCAGTAAAATTAAACATGTATATCAGTCTTAGGCAGAGGTAAATTGAAAACATTATATGAACACAAAAGAATACAACAGATTCAATTAGTAACTGAATTCACTGTATCAGAGAATGCCATTTCCAAAGCCAAGGGAAGAGGCCTGAAAATCAACAAATTTATGGTAATCATCTCAGACGCAGTAAGAAGTATATAAATACACGGTGGAAATCAAACTAGAAACCGCCACTAACCTCTTTATGCACTACGGAAGTCAAGACACCTAAGATCAATTCACTTAGAAGAACAATACCATTATCAAAATATTTATACTATATTCAAAGTACAAATACAAAATACAAAAACAAATACAAAATATTTATACTATACTCAGCTTAAGTTTAACTTAGTTTATCTTATTTAGGTTCTTTTATATATGATACAGTTTAAGAACATTTAACTAATTTGAAGACACAGCAGTTACCACTATGTTCCCAGAAAAAATGAAGAGTATTATTACTTTGTTTCTACCGGGTATCTAATCAAGAGTGTCCGTGTGCTGAAAAAGCAAGACTGATTAGAAAAATAATAATAATAATAATCTTGTGAGGTAAAAATCTTCAAACCTAATACAAAAGCCACACTTATTTAAAAAAAAGAAAAAAGAAAAAAGGCTAGTAATGGTACATTACATGCTATGAATCCACCAACACCTACTCAGTAAAGAATATACAAAACTAACCCTGACTACTACATAAAAAAATTTTAAATTCTTATTTACCTGTTATTTCCTAAATTTTCAAGGCAACCTTCAATGAATCTCATTCGAATCTGTCTATCCGTAAACCAACATACTAAGGAACAGAGAAGTTTCTCTGCTTCATTTATTAATCCTTCAGAAAGATTAACCTACAAAAAAATGTATACATATAAAGTTACTGTTTATCCTGATTGCATTTTGCTGAAATTTTGTCATCTTTTTGCTCTATTAGGTAACTTACTGCATCATCATCTTGGACTATATCCCACAACAAAGTGTTCCCTTTCTTGCAAACGTTATCCAAATTAATGTCTGTCACAGCATTACTGTTGAATTGATGTTTATGAACTGCAGGTCCTGAAAGGGCAAAATATAACACATTCTAGAGGAATACAATAGGCAGAAATTGTGAATACAGCATTCATAACATCAACAAATCCTAAGTATAAAAACAATACGAGGTTAACACAACAGTTGCTTTGTCAATGGCATAGTGTTATTTCAGTCTGATTAAACTAAAGTTAAGGGAAGAGCTTTCCTCTCATGGTCTCTTCACTATTTCTAAAAGTGTAATTATTTTTTGCATGTCAAGAGACAGTATATAAATGCCTGAAACCCAAATGAAGCATAAAGATAATTTTCCTGAAATAATTCTATAGCCAAGGAACGTTCTTCTAAATTACCCTCTACATAGTATTTTATATCTCTATATTAAAAAAAATTTACTGGAGATGATTTACCCATAACAATCAAAGATTCTAATATAATAATTCAGACTCTAAGCACCAGGCTAAATTCTCATTAGCTTTCCTAAGCAAAAATGCTAGTCTTTTTAAACAACCATTAAATTTCCCTACTGAATGGTACATATACATTGATTTCATTAAAATAAGAATCGTGCAACCATCACCATAAGGTTTAAAACACTTCACCACCCTAAAACATTCTCTCATACCTAATTACAATTAAATCCTATCCCACTCCTCAGCCCTAATCCATTTTTCCAACACCACAAATTAGCATTTTCTAGAAATTTTATGTAAATGAATCATACAATATATGTACAGTCTTATGGCTGAGTTTGTTCACTTAAGCAGAATTTTTGAGGTACATCCATGTCAAAGCACGTATCACTAGTGTGTTTTAATTACAAAATAATATTCTACTATGTGGATATACTTCATTTCAATATATTCAACAGTTAACAGACATGGGAGTTTTTAGTCTCTGGCTAATATGAATAATGCTGCCATAAATGTCTGCATAACAAGTCTCTGTATAGATACATGCTTTCCTTGCTCTTTGGTAATCTGAAGCTGGTGATTCACAAGGTAAATGTGTTTAACATTTGAAGAAATTACCAGACAGGTTTCCAAAATGGTTATGCCATTTTATATGCCCACCAGTAGTAGATTAGAGTACCAGTTACTATTCCTCCACATCCCCACATCACATGGGCATGGTTTGCACTTTTTTAATTTTAGCCATTCTAATAGATACACAGTAGAATCTCATTAAGGTTTTTAAATTTGCAACTCCCAAGTGACTAATGATGTTTACAGGTGCTATCAGTCATTTGTATACATTATTTGCTAAATTACTACTGAGTGGCAATAGTTCTTAGATATTCTGAATTCAAGCCTTTATTAGATAAACAATTTGTAAATATTTCTCCCAGATTTTGGCTTACCTTTTGGGGGTTTTGTTTTGGTATTTATTTTTAAGTTAATTTTATTAAAATATAAACAAATAAGCAAGACATAGAACATTTATAGCACCCCAAAAAGTTTCCTTGTGACCTTTTATAATCATTTCCCATAACCAAATCTTCAGTAATCATTAAGCAGATTTCAACCATTATAAATTACTTTTGAACATTCCAAAACTACATATAAGTGATATATAGTATGTACTACTCCTTTTTAGCTTCATTTGCTTAGAAAGATTTTTTTTTATATTCACTTACTGTGCTGCATGTATTAGTAGTTATTTCCTTTTTACTGATGAGTAGTAGTATACTATGTGAATATACTATAATTTGCTAATCTACCAGTTAATCTCAGTTGAAGTTCTTATGAGTGAAACAGGTATGAACATTCAATGTACAAATCTTTTTGTTTATATATGCTTTCATTTCTTAGGTAAATACTGAGTATAGGAATTGCTGGGTCATATGGAGGGATACAAGTTCAACTTTACAAGAAACTGGTAAAATAGTTCTCCAAATTGGCTATATTATTTCATACTCCTCAACAGCAAGGGAGAGTTCTAGTTGCTCTACATCTTTAGTATCATTTAAGATGATTAGTTTCTAATTTTACACTTTCAAGTAGGTATGTAGTAGTATTGTACTGTGAATTTGCATTTCCCAGGTAACTAGAGATAATAAGCATCATTTTTATGTATTTGCTAACCATTTTCTGGTATCTTCTTTTAACTATACATAATTCTATATGTCAATTTTTATTTAAAGATTTTATTTGAAAAAAGGAGAGTGAGCACATGCAGGAGTGGGGAGAGGGACAGGGGAAAGAATCTTTTTTTTTTTTTTTAAAGATTTTATTTATTTATTTGACAGAGAGAGATCACAAGTAGGCAGAGAGGCAGACAGAGAGGGAGTGGGAAGCAGGCTCCCCTCTGAGCAGAGAGCCCGATGTGGGGCTCGATCCCAGGACCCTGGGATCAAGGGGAAAGAATCTTAAAGCAGATTCCACAGAGCCCAACATGGAGCCTGATCTCACAAGCCTGAGATCCTGACCTGAGTGAAACCAAGTCAGACACTCAACTGACTAACCCCCCAGGGACCCCCCCGCCCATTTTTAAAGTGAATTGTTTTACTCTATTGAAACAGTTCTTTGCAGTATTAAGTACACAGCAATACAATGTAGACTTGGAGAGCGTTAATATTATTATGTAATAATTCTGCTCAATTTCTAACTTCATATACTAAAAAATACATATAATACTAAATACCAGGAAAAAACAATAAAAACAGAATGGTGAAAATTTAGTAAATACAGTATAAAATTCAAATGACCTCAATCTTAACCTATTCATTTCTCCAAAAAACCACAATAACAATTAAAAAAACGTCAAGGTGCCCTTACCTATATTATGCACAAGTAACATTTGAAATTAGTAAATTGCTGCCAAAGTCCACAAGTTTATCTCCAAATTTGATCATGGTGCTTTGCATAAACCTAACCCATCAGGTTTACTTAGTCTGTAATGTACTGACACCCCAACACCCATTTCCTAAGCTAGCTAGTGCTTATAGTACCTTAAAAAAAAACCTTTAAAAAGTATGAGGTCGGACCTTTATTTTAGTTATTTTAATGTATATACCACTTTTTTTTTTTTTGTAAGTATGATGACACACAATGTTCTATTAGTTTCAGGAGGCTAGACCTTTAAATTGCTAATTCTAAAACTGTATTTCCCTCTTAATTTGTCTCCCTCTCCTCCTCCTTCTTCTATTATTAACTCTTCTAACCTCCATTCTTCCAAGTATGGTCATATCCTATTACTTTTTTTAGGTTGATGTGAAGTGCTTTTTTTTTTTAACATCTCCATCACTCCAGATGGAACACCTTGCCCTTTAGCAGGTACCTCTCCTCTTATTTTCTTATTTTCCCCCAACCCTCCCTAGCCACATGCAACGACTAATCCACTTTCTATTCTCCACAAATTTGACCATGCTAGACATTTTACATAAATGGATTCATACAATGCATGACCTCGTGTAATCTCAATTTAGCTCTTAAAATTTCTAAATACACTTAATACAGCCATTTATTTTCTAAATCACAGTTATAATTTTACATATATTATTATATATTCCCTTTCCTAGCTAAGTATCTCTTGATGGAAATGCAACCTTTATACTCATGATGAAGTATTCATAATAATTTCATTCCCTAGGAATAAAAACTAACCATATGAAAGTTCTCTGGCAAAAATATTTATGTATCATAACACTAAATGTTGAATTCTTTTAAGAATATAAATTGTTCCTCTGTTTTAAAGCAAGTAATATATTTTACTTACTACAGAATCTTACCTTGACTAAGATGTTCATGGTAAATAGATGCTAAATTGGGAAGATGTTGTTGGAGATGAGATGTTAGCTCTGCATGTGAATTAATCTGAACTAGTTCCTCTTCACACCCAGATTCTTCACCATCAAAATCAGCCATATTTTTTTCTGATTTTGCACTGACCTGGGAGCTACTGCAACTGACATCATCTGCACTTAACATATCATCAACCATATGCCTATAACACAGAGGAGAGGGCCAAGTTAAACACACTTTGGGAATCACAAAAATTCTCAAACTATTCAGGCACAAGTTACATCACAGTGAAGAACAAATCTACATTTGTTTTGTAACTATATGGAATATTGTGAGCTTTATGAAAACTAAAAGTTCACGCTTGTAAAGAACATATATTATACAGTATACCCACATATTGGCTGACCCATCAACACACTTCACTAAAACAAACTCAAAGAGAAACTTTAGAGAAGATCAGTAAACTCACCATTACATAATTACTTCATCAACTCAAATCAAAATGTAAAAGCTTAAAAATTTATTTACATTTATTCATACAACTATAGGATTGAATGAGATTACTACCAGGAAAATACTTCAATGTAAGGCTGCAATCTAAATGTGGTTATTAACCAGGAGAATTTTATACAATACAAACACCTGTTAAAACAATAAGCACCTATTGGGGCACCCGGTTGGCTCAGCAGTTAAGCATCTGCCTTCTGCTCAGGACATGATTCCCTGGTTCTAGGATCAAGGCCCGCATTGGGCTCCCTGCTCAACAGAGAGCCTGCTTCTCCCTCTCCCTCTCCCCCTGCTTGTGCGTAAGCACTAAGCCTCACCTTCCTCCCCCCCGCCCCAGATTTCTTTGAGGGAGCACACATGTGTGCAAGCAGAAGGTTGGGCAGAGCAGGGGGGAGAGAGAATCTCCAGCAGACTCCCCACTTAGCCCAAAGCCCAACACCAGGCTTGATCCTCACAACTCTGAAATCATAACCCAAGCTCAAGTCAAAAGTTGGATGCCCAACTCACTGAGCCACCCAGGCACCTCAGCACTCACTTATGAAACATACCATACCGGGCACTTTAAGGATGGCAAACAAAAAAGATGAAAAATAACGTTAAAGGAGAAAAGGTTAGGATTAATTTAGAGATTGACAAGTGGTACCATACACAGAGAATATGAACAGTGTTAAAACGGAAAAATTAAATCATTCCAGGTCTTGTGAAGTAGGGAACTGCTGTGGGTATGAAAACTTAACTGCAATGTGCCAAAATGAATATGTTTCACCTCAGTTTTACGAACTAATTGCTTTGTCTTCCTTATAAGTTGTCCCGGGAAAAACTTTGAATTTTGTTTATATATAATATCAGACTATAAACTACTGGTTCTCAATCACAGGTGATTCTGGTCCCCAGTGGGGGGAACGCTGGAAAACGTTTTTAGAGATATTTTTGGTTATTACAACTTGGGAGATGCTACTGGCATCTAGAGAGAGACTAGAGATGATGCTAAACATCCTACAATTCATTCACACTGTTGTAAATTCAAAACACAAAATTATCTGACCCCAAATTGTCAATACTGACAAGATTGAGAGACAGCATCTAACTCACATAGGTTAGTAATAAGAAATAATGGCAAAGAAAATAAGTAGTAATATATACATTGCTAGTCTATTTTCTATTTCATACACACACACACACACACACACACACACGCACACATATATGTAGTTCTTCCAAACAAGCATACTGATTTCTGAAAAGCCTGGCAAATCATCAGGTCTAAAAAAACTCATCCTGATAAACCACATACTTATATTTTATCATCAACAGTTCAAATATTACTACTTATAATGACAGTAATAAATAGTAGCTAACATTTATTGAGCTCTCGTTACATGCCAATCACATCAGCCCATAAAACATTTACACTGAAGCCCAAAAGGTAAGTACTGTTGTTCCTATTTTATAGATGAAAAAAATGACAGAAAATTAAGTACACTGCCCAATATCTGTAATACCTAGTAAGAGAATCACTTACTTTTAATTACAAGTATATTTCACATACAATCAAAAAGCTTTATGCTGAGGCTTTGTCCTTACTAATACCCTAAAATTAGGATGTGTGTAAAATTTCCCTTTTTATTATCATACTTTAATGGAAGCTTCTGCAAGCAATCTTTTATCTGCTTTATCTGGTTTTAGGAGTTTTACATGTAGCTAAAGATCTAGATCTGTGTTGTCCAATATGATAGCCACTAGCCACATGTGGTCATTGCACACACTGAAAAGTAGCTGGTCTAAACAGAGATGCAAATGTAAAACATACACAGAATACTGAAGTCTTATTACAAAAGAAAAATATCTTTGTTTTTACACTGATTACATGTGGAGAGATTTTAGAAATTACTGATTTAAATAAAATTTATAATGAACATTAATGTCACCTATTCCATTTTGCTTTTTAAAATGTGCTCAGAAGCAAATTAACAATTGCATGCTTGTAGCATGCATTTGAATTTGCATTATACTCCTATCAACACTAATCTAGAATATATTGCAATTGGATAAATACAAGCAGTAACTCCTTCCCTAAAGGAAATATAAGCTCTTTTTTGGCGGGGGGGGGGGGGGGGGTATTTTTAAGGTAATCGCTACATCGAACATGGGGCTTGAACTCACAACGCTAAGAGTCACGTGCTCTACCAACTGAGCCAGCCAAGTGCTCCAATATAATCTATTTTTTGAGGAAACTTACCCATCATGGTGGTGATGGTGGTGGTGGTGGTGGTGGTGATGCTGTGGACCAATAAACTGCCGACAATTAAATAATTCATTCCCAATAGTCTCCCCAAGAAAGTCCCCAGTGCGTGTAATACAAGATTCCTGAGATGCTTGTGCTATATGAGCAGCATTCATTTCCCCTGAAATATCATGTTCTGGGTCTTCAGAGTGTGAACAGGCATCTAGCATTCGTATACGATTATCTACTGAAGGCATTGACTCAGTGTTAAAAACCAGGTCCTTTCCTGTTCCATTGCTTGTCCCACTTCTTTCTGATGGGCCTTGGGAATCCCCTAAACAAATGCCTGCTTGACTTTCTAACTTTCTGTTCCGAAGATCTGTACCACAACTGCTTTTAGGAGGATTATGACCACGATCATCGTCTTCATCTTCTTCTTTAAGGGCTTCAATATCTGCAATGTCTTCTGACTGTACCTCACTGCCAGGGCTCCCAGCTGACTGGCTTGCATGGCTAGAATTCACCTCATTGCTAGATCCATCACTATGCCCACTACTGCTACCAGGACCACTGCTTCCATCTTCACCACTGTTGGCAGTTTCATCAGAACTTCCCTGCATGGATTCCTGTATTAAGAAAAAAAAGTGGATTTAAAGAGATTTTTAAACTAGCAAGAAAAAAGTAACTGACATTAACACACTGTACTTTTTAAAAGGCTGCCACAATCTTGACATATTCCTTTAAACAATATAAAAAGAATTAAAAACACACACAAAAATTTAAATAATCTCAATAATAACTATTTACAGGAAAGGCCTGAACATGAATCATGTTTATATTCCCAGTTCAAAGGATATACATGGCAGAAACCCCAATATCCAAAAATCTTGTTAAAGTGGAGGAAAACTGTTTTCATACCTCTGTGTCTGAAAGTCGTTGTTGCACATGTTTCGTTCTATTAATAAGTTGCTCATCCATTTCAATGTCACTGCCTCCACTCTGATGGGTATCACTGTTATCACTGCTTTGAGGACTAGCTGCAGGTGACCCTATATTAAATAGATTTTTTTGTTTTTACTCCTAATTTGTATTAACATATATTTAGCATAATGACATAATCCTTTGATTCTTTTATTTACAAAAGCTTTACTCTAAATAGCCAAAAATATAATCTGGAAATCATTAACATTTGCCAATTATTTCTAAAGAGGATAAACATGACCTTGATTGAAACTAAGATGGAAAACCAGTTAAGGGTTTATATCTGCTCAAGAAAAATTTCATGGCTTTGAAACAAATATATAAAATTAACTCTAGATGATCATGAAATCTGAACTACACGTCATCTTGCCATGCATTTCTAAGGCTCAACTTACAAGGTGATGGAGCTGCTCTTCTGAGCTCTTCTTCCTCTGAAGGAAAATGAAAAAAGAGGAGGGTTTTTCTAAGTGACTGAGCTTCTTTGGAACGGATTATCAATTGCTCTTATTATTACTGCATAATCAATAAGGTACAGGCAGATAAACCTGAAATAACTGACGTCCCTAACACCTACAGTAATAGTTGTGGGTGTCTGACTAGAAAATCCTAAGAAAAGCCTACTATATGATGCCAGGAGACAAAAAATGGGGCAAAGTTGGTAAGGTTTTAGAAAGCCCTATGAAGTTACACATATAAAACCACACATAAAACACCTAAAGTGATAGACAACTTTTGAATTAGGAAACACACAGAGATATTGCACCATCATATTCTGCTCTCAAAATTATTTCTAAAACAAAGCATGTTGTTTGTTTTCTAACCAAAAGCTCCAAAACTGTTATGAAATAGTTGCCTCCCCCCAGCCCAAAGGAAAAACACTAATGAGAGAAAATTCTAATAACTACTGCAACTTCATTACTGCTCTTTACTTGAAAGGTAAACCAGAAAATTAGCTAACCCCAATTTATTAACCCTTTCACAAACACTACAGCTCCCATCTCAAATTTATTTTGAAGTTAATACTGAACAGAAACTACTTCAAATTGGAATGATAAAGTTTAAAAAACTGGCTTTAAAAAATACATTACAGTTTACTAACCTTTCTTATTTCCAATGGGAAGATTAGTATTTAATAAAGATGCAAAAGAACTCTGTTTAGACAGCTGAGCCTTAGCTGCTAGTGCATTATTCCATAATGCTTTAATTAACATTGATGCCAAGTACAATGTCTTAAAAAAAAAAAGAGGTTGAAATTAACATTTCATAACAAATTTAATATCCTTTTGCCTAAATGAAATGCTAGTAATAACCTACAAATTAAGTTACCTAAATGGCAAATACATTTCACTTAAAAAAAAAAAAAAAAAACCTGACATCATGGTTTGAACATCTTACCTGCTCAGTATGAACACTTGGCTCAAGAGCTGAGACCAAATTAAGGAGATGTCTAAGCGGTACTGGATCCAAATTCTTGATGAGTGAAGGAAATAAGTCATGTATATACCGACTACAATGTTTCAACTAGAAAATAAAAGTAGAGACAATAATCAAAAATAATTACATTATATAAATAAATAACCTGATGCCAAAAGTTCTACAGTTAAAAGAAAGTAGCTGAAACAGTAATTTATTTTTTAATATGTTGGGAAAATGCTAATTACCAAGTGTCATAAATGGCAGTACATAAAATGTGAGAGTAAAATTCCACTTAAGCATAACTTAAAAAAAAAAAGCATAACTTTATCTTATTCAAACCAACCACAAGATTACTTTTCCAACCACAAGAGGGAAGCTCACAATAAAAACAGTTTCTGGAATCCAAGTATAAAGAAGATTCCAATTAAATTTATATATCATTAAAGTAAAAACAAGTTAAATAGTATATTAAAACATAAGCAGTTACAAATAAAATAAATTCCAATTATAAGAGAAAACCAAAGCATTATTTTAATTGTACTACATTTCTATTAGTAGTTATGAAGTATCCGTATAACATGTTCATTTTACTAAGGTACGCAATACTAACTCCCTTAAAATAAAGGTCTACATGGTAATAAACCTAGAAACAGTCTCCTTTCTTATACTAATTAGAGGAACAAATATGAGGGAAAGTATAACATTTACAAAGATGTGACTATTAAATATTACAACGAGATGTAAATGTCTTTTGTAGTCATGAAGCTACAAACCATAAAATCAAGATACACAATGAATAGTTTAGTAATTACCAAATTGAGGCTTCCAAAAGTAAAAACCTGAGGTATCCAACTTCTCTCCTATACATAAAAACTCATAACAGAAAATGTACATTTTTCTATTCTAAAACACTGACTTCTGTATTTTTCAGGCATAAATCATATGAAATCTCTTCTGCTATATCCCCTATTAGGGTAAATATGCACAACTGAAATTTGAAACAGAAGATGAAATAAAAGTAATAAAATAACTTTGGAGAAATTCCTCCATGTTCGGTAACTTTTTATAAACTATTTACATCATTTGAGATAAAGGAAAGTAAATTATCAATTACAATTTATTGCTCTTATAAGTCTTAACTAAGAATGTTA
Source organism: Lontra canadensis (assembly GCF_010015895.1). NCBI lineage: Eukaryota > Metazoa > Chordata > Mammalia > Carnivora > Mustelidae > Lontra > Lontra canadensis. The sequence continues at coordinate 10,524,497 of NW_022631044.1, read as the reverse complement.
GTTTTAATACAGCACTGATTAACATCACAGATTATACTAACAGTTTATACCTTTGCTTTTTGCAAACAGGTAACTATTAAACTCTTCCTAATTAGAATGTAACAAATACACAATAAGGAATAAATTTCTGACTTGCTATCACTTCGATCAATAGAAAGAATTTCCATAACAGATTCAATTTTCATAATCAAATACCTTACTGTTTTTAAGTGACAAAACCCTTGAGATATAATTATGTAATCCTATAATCCTATAAAAAATATAAAGCTCTTTTAGAGTTGTACAGCATGAAAGCAAATTCAGAAAATAAAGATTAAAAAATTTTAAAATTATAGCACTTCAGGGGCGCCTGGGTGGCAGATGTGGGGGATGGGTTAAATAGTTGATGAGGATTAAGGACAGTGCTTGTGATAAGCACCAGGTATTATATGGAAGTGTTAAATCACTAAATTGTACACCTGAAACTAATATTACACTGTATGTTAACTAACTGGATTTTAAATTACAACTTGAAAAAAATAATAATCTTGTCCTCCTAATAAATGTGTCCAAAATTTCTCCATTCCAACTGCAGACTGCTACCTTTGATTGATAAGAAGACAGAGTCAGGCTGCCATTATTTCAATCCAATTAAAACATACACACAAACAAGGTATAAGAAGAAACAGTAAAGTGTGGCCCACTGAAATGAAAAATAAATCAATGGAAATATACCTAAGAAAGCCCATTTATCAGGCTCTCTCAACAATCATAAAACAGTTATCTTAAAGATGCTCCAAGACTTAGGGGCACCTGGGTGGCTCAGTGGGTTAAAGCCTCTGCTTTCAGCTCAGGTCACGATCCCAGAGTCCTAGGATCGAGCCCCACATCAGGCTCTCTGCTCAGCGGGGAGACTGCTTCTTCCTCTCTGCCTGCCTCTCCGCCTACTTGTGATCGTTTAAAGATTTTATAAATAAAAAAAATCTTGAAAAAAAATGATCTAAGACTTGAAGAAAAGGACAAACATGAAAACAGTGCCTGACCAAAATGAGACAATCATCAAAAAACAAATTCTAAAAAGGAGCTATAAGAAATCAGAAGCTGAGAAGTAAAAGAACTGGAATGAAAATACACTAGGTAAGGTTCAGCAGCATATCTGAGTAAGCAGAAGAAAAGAGCAAACTTGAAATTATGGAAACTGAAATTACTGAGTTTAAGGAACAGGAAAGAAATAATAAAGAAAAGCAAATGGATTCTAAGGGACTTGTGGGAACCATCAAAGCTACCAACACACTCATATGAATCCCAGAAGAGAAAGGTATACAAAGTAAAGATGAAGAAAAAATGGCTGAAAACTTTCAACTTTGGAATACATGAATCTACAAATCCAAGTAGGATAAACTCAAGGAGCCCTATGACCAACCTTATTATAATCAAACCGTTAACAGCCAAAGACGGTAAAATAATCCTGAAAACAGAGAGAAGCAACCCACAAGGGATCTTCAGTAAGAGTATCAGGCCAATTTCTAATCAAAAACCTTGGGATCCTGGGATCGAGTCCCACATTGGGCTCCTTACTCAGTGGGGAGCCTGCTGCTCCCTGTGCTTGTGCTCTCAGTGGAAAAATAAATAAAGTCATTTAAAAACAAAACAAAAACAAAAACCTTGGGAACCAGAGGAAGTACGATGATATACTCAAAGGCTGAAAGAAAAAAACTTTCCATTGAGAATTGGAAAGGAAAAACTCTCCTTATGAGGAAGGAATTAAAAATACATTCCCAGATAAATAAAAGCTAAAGGAATTCACTACAACTAGACCTGCCCTGCCAGAAATGCTAAAGGAAGTCCTTCAGAATGAAATGAAAAGAAGCGAAACAGTGACTAAAGACCTCTGATAAATATAGACAATTAAAAGCTAGTATCATTCTCATTTGTAACTCCACCTTTTATCTGCTATATGATTTCACAAAGGCAAAAGAATTATTTTTTTTAATTTTTTTTTTTATTTGACAGAGACAGACATAGCAAGAGAGGGAACACAAGCAGGGGGAGTTGGAGAGGGGGAAGCAGGCCTCCCACTGAGCAGAGAGCTTGGCTCGATTCCAGGACCATCAGGACCTGAGCTGAAGGTGAACGCTTAACGACTGAGCCAACCAGGCACCCCAAGAATTATTATTAATCTACATAACTGGGCACACAATATATTAAGCTGAAATCTGTTGTATGAATAACAAAAATGAGAAGGAGCTATACAGGAGTGTAATTTTTGCGTACTATTTAAGTTGACAAATTCAAATTAGACAGTAAGTCTTGAGATGTTAAATGTAATTTCCATGTTAAGCACAAATTATCTATAGAAAATACGAAAAAAAGAAATGAGAAAGGAAATCCAAACTACAAACCGAAATAAAATGCCATAACAGAAATGACGGACAAAAACACTGTAAGACATATACAAAAGAAATAGGAAAATGGCAGAAGTAAATCACTCTTTGAGGAATTACTTTAAATATAAATGTTTTAGGAGTACCAGGGTGGCTCAGTCGGTTAGGCATCCAACTCTTGATGTTGCCTCAGGTCATGATCTCAGGGTCATGAGATCAAGCCCCACATCAAGCTATGGGCTTAACACAGAATCTGCTTGTCCCTCTCCCTCTGCCCATCCCCCCAATTCATGCAAGCACAGTCTCTCTGAAAACAAAATTTTAACAAAAAATAAATACATATATAAACATATATATATATACACACACATAAATGGCTTAAACTCTGAAAAGACAGAGATTAGTAGAAAGGATTTTATTATTTTTTAAAGATTTATTTATTTATTTATTTGACAGACAGAGATCACAAGTAGGCAGAGAAGCAGGCAGAGAGAAGAAGGGAAGCAGGTTCCCCCCTGAGCAGAGAGCCTGATGCGGGGCTCGATCCCAGGGTCCTGGGATCATGACCTGAGCCGAAGGCAGAGGCTTAACCCGCTGAGCCACCCAGGCGCTCCGGTAGAAAGGATTTTAAAAACATGATACAACTCTGTGTTCTACAAGAGACTCAAAATATATCCAAAACACAACAAACAGACTAAAAGTTAAAGGATTAAAAAGATATTCTGTGCAAATAATAAGCAAAAGAGAGCTGGGCTCACTATACTAAATTCAAGTAAGGTAGACTTTAAAATTTTTAAAGGTTACTAGAAAAAGAGAGACTTATCACATTACCTAATAAACCCATTTCTGTGTATAAAACCAAAAGAATTAAAAGCAGGATTTCAGGGGCCCCTGGGTGGCTCAGTGGGTTAAGCCTCCGCCTTTGGCTCAGGTCATGATCTCAGGGTCCTGGGATCGAGCCCCATACTGGGCTCTCTGCTCAGCAGGGAGCCAGCTTCCCCCCTCTCTCTGCTTGCCTCTCTGTCTACCTGTGATCTCCGTCAAATAAATAATTAAAATTAAAAAAAAAAAAAAAAGGCAGGATTTCAGGGGTTCCTGGCTGGTTCAGTCAGAAGAGGATGCAACTACTGATCTTGGGTTGTGAATTCGAGCCCCACAGGAGGTATAGAGATTGCATACATATAGACAAACATAAATTAAGTAAATAAAAGTGTAGTTTCAAAGAGATACTTGCACACCTATATTCACTGGACCATTATTCACAACAGTCAAAGATGAAAGCAAAGTAAATGTCCATTGACAAATGACTGTGGCATATATATACTACAGAATATAATTCAACCTTTCAAGAGTAGAAATCCTGTCACACGCTACAACATAGATGAACCATGCGGACATTATGCTGAGTGAGATAAGCCAGTCACAGCAGAACAAATACTATAGGATTCCACGAACGTGAAATATATAGAATAGTCAAAACAATACAAAAAGTAGAATGGTGGCCATCAGTAGCTGTGAGTAAGGGGAACAGGGGAATTGTTGTCGTTGTTCAATAACTTATGGTTTTTTGTTTTCTTTTGTTTAATTTTTAAGTAAACTCTATGCTCAATGTGGCGCTCAAACTCATAACCCCAAGATCAAGAGTCGCAAGCTTTGCCAGCCAGGTGCCCCTCTTATCCAAGGAGTACAGTTTCGGAAGATGAGAAAGCTTTAGAGATCTGTTATACAACAATATAGTTCTAGTCATCATTAGAACTTAAAAATGGTTTAGAGGGTAAAACTAATGTGGTTTCCTTTTGCAGTTAAGTCTTTTTTTAAAAAAGATTAACAAAGAGTGATATAATTATTAACAAAATGTTCCATACAACAAGGAGATGTAACAACTATAAACACACTTTATAACTCAAATCTCAGGTGTGCCTGGGTGGCTCAGTGGGTTAAAGCCTCTGCCTTCGGCTCAGGTCATGATCCCAGGGTCCTGGGATCGAGCCCCATGTCAGGCTCCTGCTCAGCAGGGAGCCTGCTTCCCTTCCTCTCTCTGCCTGCCTCTCTGCCTACTTGTGCCTACTTGTGATCGGTCAATTAAATAAATAAAATCTTTAAAAAAAAAAAAAAAAACCCCAAAGCTCAAAGAACAGATCAGAGCACTGACACATAAAATACAGATTAGAAAAACAATTGAGAAAATTAACAAAACCAACAGCTGGTTCTTCTAAAAGATAAACATTTAGCTAGCTTGAAAAAAAGAGTGCAAAGACATAAATCAGAAATGCAAGTGAGATATTACTACCAAACTTACAGATTAAAAAAAAATTTAACAGAATGCTACAAACAACAGCACACCAAAAAAATCAGGTAACCTAGAAGATAGGGACGAATTCTTTCCAAACTAACTGCACTGACTCAAGAAGGAAAGGTCAACAGACCTATAATAAGACACTGAATCGGTAATCAAAAACCTCTCAACAAAGTACTAAAATGCATGGCTTACCTGGGGAATTCTAACAAATTTTTTAATAAAAAAATTAACACCAATCCCTCTCAAATCCTCCCCAAAAAAACTGAACAGAAGTAAATACTTTTTAACTCATTCTATGAGGCCCAAGTCTTCATAAGAATAGAAAATTACGGGGCACCTGGGTGGCTCAGTGGGTTAAGCCTCTGCCTTCAGCCCAGTTCGCGATCTCAGGGTCCTGAGATCAAGCCTCGCATTGGGCTCTCTGATCAGCAGGGAGCCTGCTTCTGCCTCTCTCTCTGCCTGCCTCTCTGCCTACTTGTGATCTCTCTCTCTCTCTGTGTCAAATAAATAAATAAAATCTTAAAAAAAAAAAAAAAAAGAATAGAAAATTACTAAGCAGTATCTTATAAATGACAAAGAGTCCTCCAGCAACTATTAGCAAATCAAATCCAAGACCATACCAAAAGGATTATTCACTATGACCAAGTAAGACTTATCCCAGGAATGCAAGTGTGGTTCAAAAGGAGAATTACTCTAAAACATATTAATCAATGGAAAAAAGCCACATGGGCATCTTAATTGATGCAGAAAAACAATGTAACAAAATCCAACACCCTTTCCTAATAGAAACTCTTGGAACACTAAGAATAGAGGGTAAACTCCTTAACGTGTTAAAGGATATTTATGAAAACCCCACAGCTAACAGCATACACAATGATAAATGACTGATTTCCTCCTAGGATGAGGAACAAGATTAAGAATGCTGATATTTATTATTGTTATTCAACACTATACTGAAATTCTAGCCATAGTTATTGGACTCCACCCCCTCACAAAACATTTAATGGATCCAAATTAGAAAAGATGTAAAACTGCTAAAAAATGACACAATCCTGGGGCACCTGGGTGGCTCAGAGGGTTAAAGCCTCTGCCTTTGGCTCAGGTTGTGATCCCAGGGTCCTGGGATCGAGCCCCGCATCGGGCTCTTTCCTTATTGGGGAGCCTGCTTCCTCCTCTCTCTCTCTGCCTGCCTCTCTGCCTACTTGTGATCTCTCTCTGCCGAATAAATAAGTAAAATCTTTAAAAAAAAAAAAAATGACACAATTCTATATAGAGAAAAAGCTATATATAAAAAGCTAGTAGAGCTAAAAATCAAGTAGACAGTGTAAGAGTATAGATCAACAAAATTCAGGTATGTTTCCATATATCCACAATTAATTACCTGACAAGGAATTTTAGATAGCTATTCCATTTACAATAGCATATGAAGAATAAAATACAACTGATCCTTGAACAACACAGAGGTTTGGAGCACAGATCCCCTGTGCAGTCAAAAAACTGGATATAACCCTGACTTCCAAAAACATAACTATCACAGCCTACTGCTGACTGTTAAGAATATAAATATATATATAACATTTATATATTTATATATTTATATAAATGTAAATATAAATCATATAAAATCATAAACAAAGAATATAAATCAATAATCTAAACCAGAATACCTATAACATAAAGAGTTAACACAAATTTTTTGTTTATATATAATATATACCATACTCTTATAATAAAGGAAATGTTAAGAAAATTGTTGAGAAAATACTTACAGTACTATACTGTACTTCTAAAAAAAAATCTATATGTATGTGGACCTAGAGAGTTCAAACCTGTGTTATTCAAGGATTAACTGTACTTAAAAATTAATCTAACAAGAGGTGAGGGGTGCCTGAGTGGCTCAATTGGTTAAGCATCTGACTACCACTCAAGGCATGATCCTCAGGATTGAGCCCTATGTTGGGCTCCATGCTCAGCAAGGAGTCTGCTTCTCTCCCTCTCCCTTTGTTCCTACCCCCACTCATACTCTCTTTCTCTCAAATAAATAAAATCTTAAAATAAAATCTTAAAAAAAAAAGGATGTGAAATACTTGTATACAGAAAACTACAAAACACTGCTCAAGGAAATTAAGGGTTCAATAAATGGGAAGACATCCATGTTCACGGATATGAAGACTTAACATGGTTAATATGTTAATACTACCCCAAAGAGATCTATAGATTCAACACAATCCCTTCAAAATTCTAAGGGCCTTTCTGGAAAATGGAAAATGGAAAAGCCAATCCTCAAATTCTTAGGGAATTGCAAGGAATTCTAAAAGCCAAAACAATCTTCAAAAAGAAATCTGTGAAGCCTGCAAGGAAACAAGAGTAATTAGAATGTAGAAATGAAAACACTAGGGGTTTAAAAAAAAAAGAAAAAAAAAACACACAAAAACAAAAACACCAAGGGTGCCTGTTGGGTTCTGTTATCAAAGGAGCGAGACTGATACAAAGCGAAGGTCAAGCATTCAAAGGATGCCAGAATCAAAGCGCCAGCATCGAGAATCAAACCAACCCATCGAGAATCAAACCAACCGGTTGGGGCCGTCTCTTCCGGAGAGAGCGACCACTCCCAGCCTCACAGACTAGCTTTTATAGAGCAAAGGCCATGTGGTTGAGCCTGGCCACATACAGGTGGCCAACGAGATTGTAACACACAGAGAAAGTTGCATAGTCATGTTAGGTCACACACGGGTGGCCAATTGAATTACAATTTACCCTATTTTAGCTGTTTGAACTAGCCTATCACTCTGGTCAGAATTGGCACCCAAAAGGCGGGGTTTACATTCTTCGGTGGTTAGGGAGATAATATAATGCTTTACTGATTAGATGTCTCCACCTGGCCTAACTCATCCTAGCATTTGGGCTCTATTATCTCCACCTGACCTGACCCATCCTTGTGTTTGGGCTCTGTTATCAGGGACTGGTCGACCATATTTTACTGGTTTCCCAGACTTGCTTCAAGTAAGTTCCGGGAAGTCGGGGGGAGGTTAGTTTAAGTTTTACTACACAAACAACAAAATGGCTGTTTAACCGAGATGGAGTCACTCTGGCTAAGTAGGCCCTTTACACTGCCTAGGTGGTTTGATCAGTTGGGCATCTGACTCTTGGTTTCAGCTCTGGTCGTGAGTGCATGAGTTGTGGGACTGAGCAGCTTTGAGATTCTCTCCCTCTGTCCCTCCCCACACTCTTTCTTTTTCTCTCTCAAATAAATAAATAGGAAAGAAGGAAGGAAAAGAAGGAAGGAAATAAAGAAAATAAGAAAGAAAGGAATGAATACACTAAATGCAGTATATATAAGCCATGGACTATTTGGCCATAAAAAGAACATTTTTATATAGGTGGTAAACAGGGATAACCTTCAAAAGCACTGTGTATAACAAGTCAAATATTTTATGATTCTACTTAACTGTAGTACCCAGAAGAGGCATATTCATATAGACAGAATGTAGAATAGAGGAAACCAAGAGCTTGTAGGAGGGAAAAATTAACAGTTATTGTTTAATGAGTATAGAGTTTTTGTTGCACATAGTGTCAAAGTTTTTGATACAGACTCTGGAGATGTATACACTACACTAAATGTATTTATGGATTGAACTGTACAGTTACTAATGGTTAAAATGGTAAATTTTATGTTAACATATATTTGTATCACAATAAAAGAATGAAGAAAATAAGAGAAAAAGTGAATGTAAGTGTTAAAAGGTATCATCCCAAAATTCAAACTACTAATCATGTCTACTACAAAGTTTTGAGGGGAAATAAGAGTGGCTTTAGTATCCATCATTCAAACACTTCAAATACAAAGAAAACAGATATCTCAAGTATATAGTAAGCCATAATTCACAAATTTCTCTTTAGGAAAACAAAGGCTACTCAATGAAATCCACATGAATAAATATCCATTAATTCTGGAATGAGAGAAACAGAAATGAGGAAAAAGGACTGGTGGTGAGTTACATACCTAAATACAAAATTAGCACTAAACAACGGTGTAGAAATTACGGTTCTAGCGTAGAATTTAAAACATATAATTTGATAAAATACAAAAACAGTAAAAACAGGGAAGCAGAAAATGAGAAAAGATAATGAGAATTCCCTCATCTTCTATAGAAGAGAATCAATCACTGTATTTTAGAATGAAAAGAAACAAACCCACCAAGAAAATGAAAATTAGGAATAGATACTAGATTTCAACAAACTTCTGAAAGACTAAAATGAAAGGAATGCATTTTAAAACGTACAAGTGGAGAAGGATGTAGCTCAGAGTAATTTGTGAGTGAGCTGCAAAGGAGATAAGTCAACCTTCCCACTGTAACTCGGGAAGATACCAGACTCAGAGACCTAGATCTGATGGACAGCAGGAGATATGGAAATAAAAACACAGGATTTCCCTGAATACTCTTAATAATTGTATTTGTCAGTCATCAGTCAGAAAAACAGGAACAGCCAACTTATTTATTCTACCCAGTCGCCAAGGCTCTCCCTTGAGTACAAAATACATAAAACCACAGCTTTTAACCACAGATACTGGTATCCCTTTTCACTCTCTCTTAGAAGTCGCACAGGCAGAAAGCCTAGTAGTTACTTTAATGAGAAAAGTACAAGTTGTTTTACCATTACTACCCTAGAAAATGTTTCCAAACAGGAGTCCCACTTGAGAGACCTCTAATAAAAAAATATTTCACAACAGCCAACAATACCCAGGCCACTTACCTTGTCATCTTTCTTAAATATGAATGGATCACAAAGGCATACATGAAGACACCCAACAACATATAAAAAGAACACAGCTCATGTGAAGAATTCTTAGGCAGGAAGCAAAGAATTCAAATCTCTAAGATGTAACAGAGAAGGATATTACAGTGCCCAGATTCTAACTCAAGCAGTCATAACTTCACATACTAGTAGTATGTAATGTCTCATAAAGCACTAATCTAAATGTGTATACAAGTACACATGCAGAAGCTAATAAGCATTAGAGTACAGGTCAGTGCTTCTAAAATTAGTCAACAGTAATCCTTTTAAGAATCTGACAATTATGTGTATAAAGCACATCTGAATCAGATGACATTCAAATCCTACTAAATCCTAGAGAATCTGACTTTTGTCATTGATACAAAGATCGACCCCAAATAACTTAGCTCCATATTAAGATAAAATTATTATATCAGGGGCGCCTGGGTGGCTCAGTGGGTTAAGCCTCTGCTTTCAGTTCAGCTCATGATCTCAGGGTCCTGGGAGTGATACCCGAATCGGGTCTCACAGCAGGGAGCCTGCTTCCCCCGCTCTCTCTGCCTACTTGTGATCTCTCTGTCAAATAAATAAATAAAATCTTTAAAAAAAAATTATTATATCAGTCATTTACATGCATTTACACAAGCATCCTTCAAATCTGAAGCATTTAACAATATAATCCAGTACAGTGCAAGGATTCTGAAGGGATTTTTTGATATCCTATGACTAAAACATTTTACAGTGAAAGAGTGTGTAGAGGCAAATATAAAGGTAACCAAGTCAAACTGGAATAGGTAAATTTAAATGGTGGAAAGTCATTTAAATGTCGAAATATTTACTTTAACTTTATATACTAGTCTCTGTATTTACTGAAAAACTAATAAATGTAAAAGTTTCAAAGTTTACATAAACATAGACAATGAAAAGGAAGTCTTCCATCTATCCCAGATCATATACCCACAAATAAACCTATTAAAATTTCTTGTGTATTTTTCAAAATAGCTCCACGCATTCATAAGCACAAACTGCATGTATATATGTTATAGACATACATGTGCATCCTCTTTTATAACAGTTTAAATACATGTTGCAAGAATATACTGCCTACTTAGGATTTTCTCTCAATAAAAGATTACCTATGCAGTGCTTAGTAAAACTATTTCTTACATATTGTTCCACATGAACATAATACAGCACCTTCGGTCCTTCTCATGGCTATAAAGGATACTATTAAATGAATTTCCCAAAATTTACTAAAGTAGTCCTACAGTGACATTCCTTTTCTGCTAGTATGGTCAATGCTGTAGTGAACATCTTTATGTACATGTATTTACAGAATAAATTACCAGAAATAGAACTGCTGTATTTCTTCCCAAATGTTACCACATACTCCAGTCAATATAATGCATTACTAAACATAATGGGAATTATCCAATAAATGAAAATGCTATTACATTATTTGAACTTACATTTAATTACAAAGATAAGCATTTTTCAAATATTTATGAATAATTTTTCTATCAATTTCAAATCCATTTGTCATCTCCTTGGATTCCAATACAAGAGTTCTGATACAATGAAAAGAGCAGCAGACAATCCAATTACCATGAGGATACTGTATGTGTGTGTATATTGTGTATATGGATGTATGTATCTCAGATGAGCTAACTGACCTCAAAAACTTACTCCGCATGGGAGGAAAAAAGACTAAGGTAAGACTGTAAGAAACTAAGCAACCCCAGATGCTTTGAAATTAATTTTATTTGGTGCTCAAATTTTTTTTATTAACACATAATGTATTATTTGCCCCAGGGGTACAGGTCTGTGCATCATCAGGCTTACCCATTTCACAGCACTCACCACAGCACATACCCTCCCCAATGTCCATCACCCAGCCACCATCTCCCTACTCCCCCATCCCTCAGTCTGTTTTGTGAGATTAAGAGTCTCTTATGGTTTGTCTCCCTCCCAATCCCATCTTGTTTCATTTTTTCCTTCCCTACCCCCCAGTGCTCAAATTTAAAAAAACAAACTCAAAATGTAAAAATTCCTGATTATTCTAAATTTGTAGTAGATTCAGAAGTGGTAAGTAACAAATCACAGAAAGACCCAATTAAATTAACCCTTAAAATATACTTATTTTATATAGTTCATCTTTTATAGATAGTTTAAGTTTTTGCAAACTGTCTCACAGATTACGCCACAATTTTTAATTATTCCCTTACTAAATTGCTTCAAATTCTTGCTAGGGCAAAATGCTAAAACCTTTAACAGGCCATACTATAAGTTATCAATTTGATAAAGTTTCAATAAAGAATTCTCTACTATTTCTAGCTATTTACTCTGTAATGATACATTTATCATTATTCTCCTATTCTCCTAGTCTTGCTCTGAGCAAAATAAAAACTTTAAATCTACTAAAATGCGTAAACATTTAAAAAAAATTTCCCTTTGTTCTGAAACAAAGTGCTTCTTTAAGTTACTGAAATGACAGTGATGTATAAATATATAATATTAAAGAATAAGTCAATGCTCAAATTTACATTAAAAAAAAAAAAGAAGAAAAAATTTCTTAAAAAGATTTTATTTGTCGGAGAGAGCAAGAGAGCACTAGAAGAGCTGCAGGGAGAGCAGAGGGAGAAGCAGCTCCCCGCTGAGTGGGGAGCTCAGTGCAGAACTCAATCCCCGGACTCTGGGATCATGACCTGAGCTGAAGGCAGATGCTTAACTGACTGAGACACCCAGGCATTTCCAGAGAAATTCTTTAAAAATGTATTTTTAAAAATATGTAAAAATATATTTTAAAAAAGAGCCAGCCCTGTCAGGAATACTCAAAAAAAAAAAAAAAAAAAGTAAAGACATAAGTTAAATCCACGATCAGCAAATGTTTTCTTGAAGGACCAGACAGTAAATTATTTCAGGATTTAAAGTGGTAAGTATTATATAGATAAGTACTATACTCTGCCACTGTAGTATGGAAGTAGCCACAAGCAATATGTCAAAGAAAGTACAAGGTTATGTTGCAAAAAATATTTACAAAATGAAGTGGCCAGCCCAAAAGCCTTGTTTATCAAGCCAAAAGTTTACCAATCCCTGGTATACAGATCATAACAGTCTAAAGACTCCAGAAACTGACCTAGTCAAAATAAACTGGTATCTCAATTCAATAAGGAAAAGAAGAATTACTGAACAAGTGGAATGGGGACAACTACATAAACAAAAAATGGGGTAAAAAGATAAATGACACCTTGAACCAAGAGTAATTCCAAATGGCTCAAAGACTAAAATACAGGGGCACCTGGGTGGCTCAGTCAGTTAAGCATCTGCCTTTGGCTCAGGTCATGCATGATCCCAGAGTCCTAGAATGGAACCCCATGTCTGGCTCTCTGCTCAGAAGGGAGGCTACTGTTCCTTCACCCTCTGCCCATCTTCACCATCCTCACCCCTGCTCACACTCTCTCTCGCTCTCTCAAATAAAATCTTAAAAAAAAAAAAAATCCTAAAATATAAAATTTGAAACAGAAAGGAACTAAAGGAGAACTTTTTTATAACTTTGGAGTGGAAAAAGGGCGTCTGGGTGGCTCAGTCAGTTCAGCAGCTGCTTTCTGCTCAGGTCATGTGGTATCAAGCTCCACGTCAGGCTCCCTGCTTAGTGGAGAGCCTGCTTCTCCCTCTCCCTCTGCCTCTGCCTGCCGCTCTGCTACTTGTTCTGTCAAATAAATAAAAACCTTAAAAACAAACAAACAAACAAACAAAAAAACCCTTTGGAGTAGAAAAGATATTGCACACCATAAGACAAAATCCACAGGACAAAAAAATAACTCAACCACAAGTTTGAAACCACAAACTTGAAACCGAACACCAAAAACCACCTTAACCAAACGACAACATCAAAGCAGAAAACAGTCCTAACTCTTAACACAGACACAAGTCCAATTTCACTGATATATATAGGTCTCCTACAAAATGAACAAGTAAAATCTCTGATAAATGACAAAGAATATCCAGTAAAGGAAACAAAAATGGCTCTTAAACACAAGATTTGCAATGTGATTCACATAAACAGAATGCAAATTTAAAATACACATTTCAGCCATCAGTTTAGCAAATATCACTTAGTGTAAGGACACAACGTACTAAGGAAGATGAGGGAACACAGGCATTATCACACCATTAGGTACCCCAAGTTAACCAAACAGACACTTTAACCTAACAATTCTCCTTAAAAGATAAATCTTTTGCACATGGATGAAATGAACATATTAGAACTTACTTTAGCACAGAAAAGATTTATAGCAGAAAAGATTGGGGAAAAAAGATTTATAACAGAAAAGATTGGGGAAAAAATAATGCCTATGAATGGGAATTGGTTAATTAAATTATCATACATGCATGTACTGAAACACTATGCCCTCTTTAAGAAATTGGTGTTTCAGATATTGATATGCAGTAATCTTGACGATAAAGTGGAAAAAAAAAAAAACGCAAGTCCACTTAGTATGCAACATTTGTAATAAAAAGGACCAAAAGAAAAAGAAAAGAGGAAGACAAGAAAAAAGCTCACAGTTAGCTATTTATGTAGAAAATCTATGATGCACCTTAGAAGAATGGTATTCCTGGGAAACAGGGACAGGAGGGGGGAAAATACGTAACATACACTTCTATATTTATTTTCTGGATTTTGAACCATGTAGATATATGCTTATTCAAAAAACTAAAGAAAACAGTGTAACAGGAAAGAAAAATACCAATACAATATCCAGGATAGAAAGGTTTACGATATCAACAAAAAACAGGTAAATGTCTCTTAATAAACCAAGATGGTTTCATGTAGAATGTCCAACTGACTGACTTTCATTTCTTTCAATTCTACCAGTAATATAGTAAGACACAGACTCTCAAGCCAGACTTCAGAGATTCCATGCCCAACTTTCTCTATGTCTCAGTTTCTTTAGTTATAAATTTAGGATAAGAGAACTTACCTTATAAGGGAATTAAGCACTTAGAACAAATCATGAGGAAGAACTTAATAAATGTGAGCTGTTAATATTACCTGTGCTGCAGCCCAAATGCAATCAATATGCTGAGTACTCAATCTCCCTTCTGCTGCCAAGAAGTTCAAAATCACCTGGCACTGTTTGATAATCTGGAAAAGAAAAACTTATTATAGCTAATTTTCTAAAGTATTCTTCTCTTAAGAGGGCAGAGAAGTCATGTAATTGTCCACAAACCTCAATATGTAAATTTGGTCCAAATATATGCTCTACCACATTGTTGCTTATAAGCCAGTCTGCAAGTTCTTTTGCAATGGACCTAAAATCAAATAATAAAATTAGTTAACACATTAAAAAATTATTAATATCATTTTTCCCAAGCCAAAAAGGCAGATTCAGTTGAAAACCTTAATGGTTTTTGAAGGTGAATTTATTTATTTATTAAGTAGGCTCCATGCCTAATGTGGAGCTTGAACTCATGACTCTGAGATCAAGAGCCACATGCTACATGCTCCACTGTCTGAGCCAGCCAGGTTCTCCTTAAATGTGACCCCAAACTTAAATGTGACCACAAACAAATTACAAAGAAGTGACCACAGACAATTAACTGGTTAGAGTACCACAAAGAATAATTAAAAGAGTGGTGCCTGCGTAGCCTACTCAGTGGGTTGGTATCTGACTCCTGGCTTTGGCTGGGGTCATGACCTCAGGGTCATGGGACTGAATCCTGGGTTGGGCTCCATGCTTCACATAGAATCTGCCTGAGATTCTGTCTCACTCTCCCTCTGCCTCCGTCCTTCCTGCTTGTGCTCTCTAAAATAAAAATATCTTAAAAAAAAAAAAAAACACCCTAAAAGAAATGGTAATATTGCCTGAATTTACAAATAAGCAAAGACAAATCTGGAAGGAGAAGGAGTACACAGGTGAAAATACCAAGTGTAACAAAAAGCAACATATTTTCTCACTCTAGGGAGGAAGACTATGCCTTCCCACTTTTTAATTTCCACAGTACACACTTCCAGCACTCAGGGAAGGTTTCCCAATATGCCCTCTACAGTAAGATAACACCAGAAAAATAGGTTACCGAAAGGGTTAAAAGAAGAAAATTCTCTCAAAGCCAAACTGAAAGTCCCTGCCTGATATTAATAAAGTGATTAAGGTGATTAAGTGATCACTAAACAGATCAACTAATGATGGAGAACACCTTAGTTACACTTACCAACATTTCATTCTTCGTTTCAAAAAGTAAACATCTTACAACAGTTTTAGATTACCCTTCATTTTTTAAGAAGAGCTACCAATTCTCTTTTAGAATTAATAACTCATTGGCATAGAAGTTAATCTATTTTATTAGTTTTACCAATAAGGTAGTGTGAATTTATCAGTTGTCTTTTACACCTTTGAGATATATATGACCTATAATATACTGGACACTTATAAAGTACACAGTTTGATGAATTTAAGCTTTGGTATACATCTATGAATTCATCACTACCATCAAGATAACAAACACACACATTAACCCAAAAAGTATCTTTAAGACCCTCTGTCATCCATCCCTTTTCCAGTCTCCACAACCATACTCCTCAGTGATCGGCTTTATTATAGTTTTCATTTTCTAGAATTTCATGTGTCAAAAAAAGATACACTACATAATTTTTTTAAGATTTTTAAGATTTTATTTATTTGACAGATAGAGATCACAAGCAGGCAGAGAAAGGAGGAAGCAGGCTCCCCACTGAGCAGAGAGCCGGATGCGGGGCTGGATCCCAGGACCCTGGGATCATGAACTGAGCGGAAGGCAGAGGCTTTCACCCACCCAGCCACCCCCATAATTTTTTCAATCTGGCTTCTTTCACTCGACATAAGATTTCTCCATCTGCAGGCTTTTGTGGAGATGTAAGCTTTCAACTTCTGTGGGTAAGTATCAGGGAGCACAACTGTGAGACCTATAGTAAGAGTATGTTGAGTTTTGTAAAAAAAAAAACTGCCGAACAGCCTTCCAAAGTGTAACTAGCAACAAATGAGAGTTCTTGTTGCTCCACATCCTTGTCAGCATTTGGTGTTATCAGTATTCTGAATTTTGACTGTTCTAATAGATGTGCAGTGGAATTTTAGTGATGTTTTAATATGCATTTCCCTAATGAAAGATATGTATATATATATATATATATATAGGGCATCTTTTCATGTGTTTGTCATCTGTGTCTCTTCCATTGGCAAAACGGCTGAGAAAATGTTTAGCATACTTTTTATTCAGATTGTTCATGTAGTTCCTGTTGAATTTCATGATTCTCTGTAAATTTTGGGAACAGTCCTTCATCAGATAGGTCTTTTGCAAATATTTTCCCCTTTCCCTGTGGCTATCTTCTCATTCTCTTGACACTCTCTTTCACAGAGCACAAGTTTTTAACTTAAATGAACTCCAGGCTGATCAATTCTTTCTTTCATGGATTATGGTATTGTATCCAAAAGGTCACTGCCATACACAAGGACATCCCAGGTTTTCTCCTATCTACTAGAAGTTATATAGTTTTGCATTTTATGTTTATGTGTAGGATATATTTCAAATTAATCTTTATGAAGTGCATGAGGTCTGTGTCTAGATTCTTTCTTTTGCATTTGGTTGTCCAATTATTTCAATGCCATTTGTCGAAAAGACTACCTTTGCTTCATGGTATTGCCTTAGCTTTTCTGACAAGGATCAACTAACTATACTTATATGGTCTGTTTCTGAGCTCTCTATTCTGTTCCATTAATCTATGTCACCAATACCACATTGTCTTGATTACTGCAATGTTACAGTATGTCTTGAAGATGGACAGCATCAGTCCTCCAATTTCATTCTTTTCCTTTCAATACGGTCTTGGTTATTATGTGTCCTCCGTCTATCCATATAAACGTTAGAGTTATGTTCTTGATATCCAGAAAATAACTTGCCGGGATTCTGAGATTTCAATGAATTTAAAGATCAGAGTTGGGAAGAATGTTATCTTTATATTTTTGCATGTTCTATCCATAAATATGGAGTATCTCTTCATTTATTTATATTTAGTTCCTTGGTATCTTTCATCGGAGTATATAATTTTACTCATAGAAATTTAACAAAATATGAAGATCTATACCCAAGTATTTCACTTTTGTGTTGATAACATAAGTGGTATTGTATTTTAAATTTCAAATTTCAGTGGTGCCTGGGTGGCTCAGTTAAGCATCTGACTTCAGCTCAGGTCATATCTCAGGATCCTGGGATAGAGCCCCATACTGAGCTCCCCACTCAGTGGGGAGTCTGATTGTCCCTCTGCCCCTGCCTGCTCATGCTATTATTTTTTTAAAATAATAAATTTCCAATTTCATGTGTTCTGTGCTGATATATAGAAAGGCAAATGAGTTTTCACTGTGTATCCTGTAACCTTGCTGTCCTTTATCACTAGGTTCCATGAGTCTGTGAATTCTTTCAGATTTTCTACATAATCATGTCATCTCCATTCAAAAACCAATTTCTTCCTTCCCAATCTGTGTAACTTTTATTTCCTTCCTTTGCCTTACTGCATTAGGTAGGATTCCAGTACAATGTTGAAACACCTGAAGAGAGGAAACACAAGCAGAGTGAGAGAGCCCCAGGCTCGATCCCAGGACCCAAAACTCTGGGATCATGACCCGAGCCAAAGGCAGCTGCCTAACAACTGGGCCACCCAGGCACCCCGAGAATCAAAGTTTAAAAAGAAGAAAAAAAAAAAAAAAAAAAAAAGGCCGCAGCGCCTGGGTGGCTCAGTGGGTTAAAGCCTCTGCCTTTGGCTCAGGTCATGATCCCAGGGTGCTGGAATCGAGCCCCGCATCAGGCTCTCCGCTCAGCGAGGAGCCTGCTTCCTCCTCTCTCTGTCTCTGCCTGTCTCTCTGCCTACTTGTGATCTCTGTCAAATAAATAAAATCTTTAAAAAAAAAAAAAACAAACCTTTGAGGTTCTATTAATATGATGTTATCTGTAGGTTCTTTATCAAGCTGAGGAAGTTACCCTCTATTCCTAATTTACTGAGTTTTTATCTTAAGTGTTTAAGTTTGCCAACTGCTTTTTCTTTATCTATTCATATGATGATGTGCTTCTCCTTCCTTAACCTGTTGATGTGATAGATTAAATGAATTCAACCGGCCTTGCATACCTAAGATAAAACACACTTAGTTGTGGTATGCAGTTCTTTTTATACACCGTTCTATTTGATTTGCTTATAGTTTATGAAGATTTTTGCATCTGTGTTCATGAGACATACTAGGCTATAGTTTTCTTACATGTCTTTGTATGGTTTTGGTATTAGGGTAACGTCTTCCTTAAATTTCTTCTTTAAACATTAGGTAGAATTCACTAGTAAACGCAAGTGGGCCTGGTGCTTCCTGTTTTGCAAAGTCAGTAATTCTTTTCAAGGGGTTGGGGCAGGAGAGAGAGAGAATTTTAAACAGGCACAGAGCCCAATACAGGGCTTGGTTTCACAACCCTGAGATCAGGAACTGAGCCAAAATCAAAGCACCTGAGCAAAGCCAGTAATTCTTAATTCAATTTCTTTAATAGATATAGGCTTCTTCAGATTGCCCATTTCTTTAAAAACATTTTTAAATGGCTATTTAATGAAAAAAGTAGAGATAGGTATATTCTGTATGGAAGAAAATAGACAAAATAGAACATGCCATGAGAGCTCCCATAACTTCCCATCTACATGAATTATACACTGAAATGCATGGAAAAACTGAAAAGATAATTTATCTTTGTTACAAGAATTTAAAAAGCCATTTAAGGGACACCTGAGTGACTCAGGAGGTTAAGTATCTACTTCAGCTCAGGTCATGATCCCAGAGTACTGGGATCAAGTCCCGCATTAGGTTCCTTGATCAACAATGAGCCTGTTTCTCCCTCTGCCTGCTGCTCCCCCTGCTTGTGTACTCTCTCCCTCTCTGACAAATAAATTTTTTTTTAAAGCCATTTAAGTCTAAAGAGGGGAAAAAGCTATGAATTAGATACATGCACCTCAAAAGGTAAAAGATTAAAATAAAACTATTGATGTCCCCCACATATGTGTTATCTCTAAAATAAATAAAGGGATGCCTGGGTGGCTCAGTTGGTTAGGCGTCTGCCTTCAGCTCAGGTCATGGTCTCACAGTCCTGGGATCAAGTACCATATCCAGCTCCTTGCTCAGCAGGGAGCCTGCTTCTCCCTCTGCCTGCTGTTCCCCCTGCTTGTGCTCGCTCACTTGCTCTCTCTCTGATGAATAAAACAAACCTCTTTTTTTAAAAAAGACTTTAAAAAAATAAATAAAAATAAATAAAATCTTCAAAAAAATGGGGCACCTAGGTGGCTCAGACAGTTAAGCATCTGACTCTTGATTTTGGCTCAAGTCATGATCTCAGGGTCATGGGATCAAGCCCTGTGTCAGGCTCTGTGCCCTGTCCTCTCTCTCCCTCTTCTTGTCCTTCTCCCTCTGCTCTTCCTCTCGCTTGAAATAAATAAATCTTAAAAAAATAAAAATATTAATGATATATTTTACCTATTCTTGGATAGTCCTACAAAAGCTATGATCCATGAGTCAATTCTCTGACCTGCATAACATACAGAAAGACACTTCAACAACTAATTATAAAAAATAAACCTCATTCTTTCAATATCTTCAAGGATATTATAAGGAGACCTTGGACTTTTCTATTAATTCAGAACTGTGACTATAACTTAGCCAAGTATAGAACTAAACAACATTATCAATCACAATTATTCAGGGCTCTGGATACATACATGTAAGTGGACTCCCAGGAATAGGCAGAACAAACAAACAAACAATATAGAAATTATGGTCAAAATGTCCCATGTTGATTTTAAAAAAAAAAAAAAAAAAAAGGTCATCTACATATCCAGAAATCACGACAAACTCCAACTAAGGTAGATACACACAAGGAGATGCACAGCTCATCATCAAATTGTTAAAAGGCAAAGATGAAGAGCAAAATCTTGAGATCAGAAAGAGAAAATGAAATGTGTGTACAAGGGAACCACAGTACGTTTAATAGCTGGACTCTCATCAGAAACAAAGGAATAGCACTATACTAGAACAATATTTCAATATTTTACTAAAATTCCATTATTGATCTAAAGACTAAGTAACTAAGATGCATACTATAACCTATAATGCAGTCACCAAGAAAATAATTTTTCAAGTATTAAAAAAAAAAAATCAATGGAATTAAAATGGTATACTAGGATAAAAGCAGTAAAGGAGAAACAGAAAAACAAGAAAGGAGGCATACAGAAAACTAACAGCAAAATGGCAGATGTAAATCCAAATACAGAATGACATTAAGAATAAATGGATTAAATACTCCAATCAAAAGGCAAAGATGAAGATGCCTAGCTGGTTCAGAGAGTAAAGCACACAACTCTTGATCTCAGGGTTCTGAGTTCAAGCCCCACACTGTGCGTGGAGCCTACTTAAAAAAAAAAAAAAAAGAGAGAGAGATTATAGGATTTGGTTTTTAAATCCTGCCTCTAAATGACAAGCATTTTAAATAAATAAATAAGTAAGTAAGTAAGTAAGTAAGTGGCAGGCTTTAGATCCAAAACACAAACAGGTTGAAAGTAAGAGAATGGGGGAAAAAATAAGAATGGAAAAAGATATACCATGAAAACAGTAAAGTTGCATTGGCTACAGTAACATCAGACAAAATAAACTTTAAGCCAAAAAATGTTTCAAAGAGACAAAGTGGAACATTTTTTACTGATAAATGGATGAAAGTATCACGAACATAGCAATTATAAACATATATGGACCTAAGGGAAAAAAAGTCCCAAAATACATGAGAACAAAAAGTAACAGAACTGAAGGGAGAAAAAGACAAATACAGCCAATTCTTGCTACTCGCTGCGGCAGTTACACTATAAAAAGCCACTACACTAAATTAACCAATATTGAACTCTGAATCCTTTTTCAAACTATTCTCACCTGCTCCTTTAATGTGTAAAAAGAACGCATCATTAACATCAACTGCATCCTAAAGTGGATTCTCTTTAGGACCATGACTCAGTACAAGAATGTGACTTGCCATTTGCCTTTGACTGGAAGACTGCAGGTTTGATTAAATGCAAAACATACATTATCTAGGTACACAATTTGTTCTACAATCCATATGTGAAACTAACTTAAAGACATGCACTTCACAGAACTAAAATTTATCTTGAAGCTCCCATTTCATTAAGGGTAATGCAAGGGAGGCTATTTCCCCTTATGTAAAAATGCCATCAGAGACCATGACATACAACATTTTATTAGTTCAGGCATACAACAATGATCAATATCGGTATATATTATGAAATGATCACCACACTAACTCTAGTTAACATCCATTATTATACAGTTACAAATTTCTTTTTCTTGTGAGAATAAGAACCTTTAAGATCTAATCTCTTAGTAACTTCCAAATATGCATTACAGTATTACTAACTATAGTAGACATGCTATAGTAGACATGCTATACATTACGACCCCAATTTATTTTTTTAACTAGAAATTTACACCTTTTGAGCCCTTTCACCATTTCACTCACTCCCCACCCCCACCTCTGACAATCACTACAAGCTTGGATTTGTTGTTTTTCATGCCCACATGTAAGGTTCCTACAAAATATATCTTTCTTTGTGACTTATCTCACTGTAACATCCTCAAGGTCCATCCATGTTGTCATGAATGGAAGATTTTATTCTTTTCAACTGTATTCCATTATACACACATACATACATACAACTGAAGAGAAATAAAGACAATACAGTCAATTTTGTTGCTCATGACAATTCTATAAAGTTGCTGCATGGGGCTCCTGGGTGGCTCAGTTGGTTAAGCTTCTGCCTTACGCTCAGGTCATGATCCCAGGGTCCTGGGATCAAGCCCCACATCGGACTCCCTGCTCCATGGGAGTCTGTTTCTCCCTCTCCCTTACTTGTGTGCATGCTCTCTTCTTCTGTCAAATAAATAAAATCTTTTAAAAATAGGATATAAAAAATAAAGTTGCTACACTAAAAAACAACTTATCTTCCTTTCTCTGTGTCTTACAAACTGAAGTTCAGAAGTATTTAGGTAACGTGGTTGAGGCTGTTCCACTAACCTAGAGTTAGGATTCATTTTCTACTCAAATGGCCTCAGAACTGGAGCTTCCTGCACTACAATGCACACTGCCTGCTACCATTTCCATCTTCTGGTCACCACTGTACCAGCACTAAAACAAGAAGGTAGAGCATTACCTTGTTTTACTTCAGTTGGGAATGTGCATGTTTAAAGACTCAAATTTTTTACTGTTCTGAGCATGTCCACAAATGACCGTGAAAGCAACACAAGTATTGATTTGGGGATTAGAAATAAATTGCAGCAAACAGGCAAATTCACAAATACGGAATCCACAAAATGAGGAGGATTAAATGGAATTGGAGACTTCAATAACCTACTCTTAATAACAGAACTAGACAGAAAAACAAGAGTATAGAGGGCAAACAATACTAAAAACTCATTACATCTTTACACAACACTCTATAAAATAATAGCAAAAAAAAATAAATTTTTTTTTTTTGGAAGCACAAGAGTCAACAGAGACATGTTTTTTGAAATATGTATTATATCTGTAGAAAAAGAACCCCAGGGTTTTCCCTCCTCAGTGTTTTCACCTTGCTTCTCCATGGTCCACGATGCCAGCTGAGGTTGTCAGTACAATGAAACCAAACTGGTGGGAAGGAGCAGATTATTCTGCCATTTTTCTAGAACTCTGACTTATATATCAAATCTGGAGCTGATTACTCCACATTTGTTTAACCTGCCTGTGAGGTTCAAAATAACTTTCCCAGCTCTGTACTTATCAATGATTTCAAAATTTACCAATGTAAACCTGCTTCATCATCACAGTTAGAAACCAGAAGATGAAAAAAAAGAAAGAAAGAAAGAAAGAAAGAAAGAAAGAAAGAAAGAAAGAAAGAAAGAAAGAAAGAAAGAAAGAAAGAAAGAAAGAAAGAAAAAAAGAAACTAGAAGATGACTTTGGAGCATGGCCTAATTAGAACCTGGCATCTGCATCTCTTTTCGGCATTGTTAATACTGCTGTGAGCAACTGCCAGGACATTCATGTGCATCACTGTGGCAGCACAGAAAGATGGAAGGAAAGCTAAATGGTGTTCTTAAGCATCTATGAACATTCTGTAGTACAGATCTTATACTAGAGTCCATAAAAAAGACAATTAAAAACTGGGCAAAAAAGTGCATAAGCAATTCACTTAAAAAAAACAAAAACAAAAACAAAACACAAAATAGAACAGCACATAACCATATAATAAAAAGATGTTCAACGTCATTAATTAGGGAAATACAAATTAAAGCCATAATGAAATACTACTTTATACCCACTAGCATAGCTATAATCAAAAACACAGATAATAACAAGTGCTGCTGAGAACGGGGAGAAACTGGATCCCTCATACATTACTAGTAGGAATGTAAAACGATGCAGCTATGCTAAAAAACATTTTGATAATTTTTTTTTAAGTGAGACACAAAATGGGCATAAAAACCAGCCATTACACTCCTATTTACCAAGAGAAATGAAAACATATTTCCATAAAAAGGTACACAAATGTTTAAAGGACCATTATTCAGGGGACTCCCAGGTGCTCATCAGTTAAGTGTCCAACTCTTGATTTTGGTTTAAGTTATGATCTTAGGGTCAAAAGATCGAGCCTCACTTCAGGCTCTATGCTCATTGAGAAGTCTGCCAGAGATTCTCTCCCTCTCCCATTGTCCCTTCCCCCTGCTACATGGGGCCACAAGCTCTAAAATAAATCCTTAAAATAATAAAACAAAGGAGCGTTATTCATATGAACCAGAGTGGAAACAATCAAAATAGATAAGAACTGGTAAATGGAAAAACAAAATGTTGTACCTACATAATGTAATACTATTTTGCAATAAGGAATGAAGTACTACTTCACAGCATAAATGAGCCTCAAGAAAAACAGTATAATGAAAGAATAACTGAAAGAAACTAAATGAAAAAGATAACTATCATAATTCCATCCATATGAAATATCCATAATGGGTAAATCTATAGAGAGAAAGTATATTTGTGGGAGTAAGACTAGGAACTGACTACAAATTGGCAAAGGGGATCTTTCTGAAGGGATGGAAATGTTCTAAAACTGGATTGCGCAGGACTCCTGGGTGGCCCAGTCAAATGTCTGCCTTCAGCTCAAGTCATGATCCTAGGGTCCTGGGATCAAGTCCCACCATCAGGCTCCTTGCTCAGGGAAGAGCGTGCTTCTCCCTCTGCCTTCCATTCTCCCCGCTTGTGGGCGCTCTCTAACAAATAAATAAGTAAATACATACATACATACTGGATTGTGATGAAATTCATATAACCCTGTCAATTTCCTAAAATTCACTATAAAAACAGGTAAACTTTATGATAGGTACAGTACTTATACCTTAATAAAACTGCTAAAAAGGAGGGACAATTCATAGGCTGCAACAATAATTTCCTCACCTTGTAAGAACACTCCTCTTCCCAATTTGAACTACCTCTACCCACTGTATCTCAAAATTTGGACTCTCCTCCCGCTTTCCTTTATCATGTCTTTAGAATGCACATTCCTTATACTTTTTTAAAAAAGATTTTATTTATCTTTGAGAGAGAGAGAAAGAGATAACGTGCACACAAGCGGGGGGAGTGGGGGCGCGGAGGACAGAGGGTGAAGCAGACTCCCTGCTGAGCATGCGGGACCTAATCCCAGGACCCTGAGATCACTGACCTGAGCCGAAGGCAGATGCTTAACAGACTGAGCCACGCAAACACCCCATGGTTTTTTTTCTCCCCCCAATGGAATGCCTTCTTACTCTCTATGCACTGTTTCAGCAACATAAAGATCTACCTAGCCTGGACATGTGAAGTTACTGTAGTGATATTCCAGGGTTGTTTTGTTTTGATTGACAGAGGTGGGGTGTTATTACTGTACTGGCAAATTTAACATTCTCTTAGGCAGTCTTATGGAGGAGGCAGCACTAAAGGAGTAAAAGGGAAATCCAGAGCTGTAGTTTTACATACTGGATATAGTCTCTGTAATGTCCTGACTACTGGAAATAGTACTCCAATATGACCCAGAATTTATAAAGCTATGACCAACTCTAGGCAACATATTTTAAGGGGATCACGAATAAAGAATGTTGCCAGAGATCAAAGAATGATCTGGTAATATATCTAAATACCGTAACATATACTGGAAGAATAAGAACTCATTAGCTTGGAGATGCAAAAGAGTAAAGAGATATCATCTTTGGCTTTCACATTCACAAAGGGTTGGGTTCAACTGAGATTAACTCCACAGGACAGAATTAAAATCAATGCACAAAAGGTAGAATAAAGCAAAAATACGACTCTTTCATATAATTATGAATTTTCTAACACCTTCAAACTATACAACTCTGTCCAAGCAGAAGCTATTACTACCCAAATGAGATTTAAAAATGGATTTCTATACTGGACAAACACCTAAATGGAATACTGGATTAAAAATGGATTTCTATACTGGACAAACACCTAAATGGAATACTGGAATAAATAAATATTTCCAAGATACTGAAAAGCCCTAAGCTATAACAACTACTTCTTTCTAAACGCGATCACTAACTTGGTTTTTCCCCCAAAAATATGTTGAATAAGGTCTTCACATTATTGGCATCAAGTGTGCTTTCTGAAAACTATCAATACCATATTCTTTACTACTAAATTTTCCCTTATAAATAGTACCCTTCTGCATTTTGTGACACTAATACTATGTGTTGGTATACCTTTTAAAAAACAAATGTTTCAACATACTGTTCTGACAGCTTATTCAAAACTATACAAATGAAGCCACAAGGCAAAGAATTTCTAGTAAATACTTCAAACCTAATAGTCACAATTATTATTTACCATATAAGCAGCTACACAATAAAATGATATACAAATATATACCATATAAGCAGCTGCACAATAAAATGATATACTTATGTATAAATAAATATTCCTACTTACGTTTCTGTGTCTGATACCAAGGATTCATTATTGCATACATCATTGAAGGTGTGAAGTTGATTCTATAATTAGAGAAAAAAAATTAAAGGTATTTTTACTAGTTTTTTCTGGTATGTTACCAACTATTAAGAAACATGGTTTGATATATATAAAATCAATAACCAGATCAAAATTATAAAACATAAGACAGAAAGATTCACATACACACTCACCAATTAGTCTGGTCATTTCTTTTATCATATTAAAATAAAATAATTTCATCCTACCAATAATACCTCATGCTTTATTCCACTAAGTACATGAATAAACAAGAAAACAAAGCTAAATAAGGGAAAAACACAAAAACCTAATGCAAGCAAGTGGTATGTCACACTACAGAAATAAAATTTAAGGAAAGGCTTCTTCAATAAATTCATTTACGATTCACTTCAAAAAAATGTCAACAAGTATTTTCTACATTTACAAAGTCTAATACCTGGGTAAAATCTAGTTACTCCAAGAATAACTACACTACAAAGGAGTAAAGTTCATGGAGACCCTGGTATACCAGAAAAAGCATATCCATTCTAAAGGATTCAGCTAACTTCTGAGCTCTAGCAAATTGCTATTATGCAAGAATATAGACTTATGGATACCACGTCTTCCTCCCCATACATGTTTCTATTTAAAACATTATTTGCAGGGCTTTTGGGTGGTTCCGTCGGTTAAGTGTCTGCCTTCAGCTCAGGTCATGATCCCAGGGTGATTGGATCTAGCCCAGCATCAGGCTTCCTGCTCAGTGGGGAGCCTGCTTCTCCCTATGCCCCTCCCCCAACTTGTGTTCTTTCTCTCTCTCAAAATAAATTATTTTTTAAAAATCTTTTAAAAATAAAATAAGGAAAATACTGAAATTATCAGGACCATACAAAGTAAAACATGTAAAATACTTAGCATAATGTCTCACATAAGTGCTCCATAAATAGCAGGTATTATGATGATGATGATGATGATGACAGTGCGAAAGGCAAATTAAAAAATGACTCAATATAAATAAATATAGCCTACCGTTATCTGACTTAGTCCAGCCAATCTCATAGTCAAAGTCGGTGACATGAAGTATTTAAATGCAAGATCTAGGCTTTCTTTATCAAAGCATAATGTTGTATCCAATGGTTCTTTCACTGTGCTCCACATTAAGTCAGCCATGTTTCGAGCCGCACTCTGTCTTAACTCCTGATCAGAGAGCTTGCATAAATACCTTAAACGATTCAGAAATAAAACATATATAAAAATTTGCAAAATACTCCTAAAACCTCTTCAATAATTCAATAATATTCATTTGCTCCATACCTCCAAAATGTTTAGTAAAGTAGAACCTGACATCCTAGGATTAACATTCCCAATTTAAATTATTACTAAGTGATGCTTCAAATATTGTGACCTGAGGCACTATGTCCTTTGCTGAGTCCAACTTGAAGCAGAAACTGCCAAGAGCCAAGTCATTTAACACTGGACTCTGCACCTCCACTGAAGCTTTTTATTCTCATACCTGTCATGTACACAGCTCCTGCTACTTTCATATGTAACAGTACATCTACCCACCCCACACAAGCAAACCTCTTTAAATGTGTGTATTTTTTTTTAAATTTTTTATTTGGCTTCGGATATCACAAACCACTGGTTTTCCTCAGGTCCTGCCTGTTCTATTTGGTTAGTTCCTCCTCCTCTACCCAACCTTTCAACATCCTTGAGGTTTGTTAATGGATTGCAAAACAGCCCCAAACTACTCCTATCACTTTACATAGGTCTTTGCAATACAGCTTCGCCACTCTTCCCATCAAGAGGTGTCATCTATTTCTCTACTCCCAGATTCTGAGCTTTACCACGAAAGCTGATTTAACCAATGGAACAATAAAAGATGTGACAGAAACAGAAGTTTAAATGCCTTTGAGCTTGCCCTTTCTTGATGGGAACTCTTCCATCACCAAGAAAAGGAACCCAGGTTAGGCTGCTGGATGAGGGAGACATGGCTGATGCCCCAACTGATGCCCCAACTAACAACTAGACAACTGTAAGATGAACAGGAACTCGCCTCCACTTCCAGTAACACTCAACTTGTCAACCAGAGGATACATGAGTGAGGTGCTATCTTTAGAGCATGCAGTTCCAGCCACGTCAGCCCAAAACAAAAGAACTAGTCAGCCCAAGAACTGTGAGAAATAATAAATGGCTGTTATTTTAAGTCACTAAGACTTTGGGGTGGTTTTCTTACTCAGCAAAAGCAAACTCATACAAAGGTTCCATCCTCAACACACTTCTATTCACTTTTTCTAGATTCTCTACCCATATAATCTCTCATTCACTTCCATGAAGTGTTTAATAACTGCTGTCCTTATACTGATAACTCAATTAATGGTACTGTTCTTAATTATATGCTTATACTCCCAATTCACCAGTGCCACTTAAATGTTCCACAGGCATCGCAAAATTAAGTCTCAAAGTTCTCCCAGTCTTTCACATCTCCGTTAATGATACAGCACAAAAGAGAAATTGAGGTGGGGCGCTTAAGTGATGCCCACCCCTTTTAAATCCCAGAATCACCAATGCTATTCACTTTATTTTTGCTTACATCAATTCAATTTTCAAAATCACCATAAGCAATCCTTGCACCAGTAACCATCATACCATCATTCCTTTCCAGGACTACTATGCTAACCTTTCAACTGGTATCCCAGCTTCTACTCTGACAATCCTACAATTTATGATATATTTAAAAGCCGAAAAAAAAATAATAATAAAATAAAAATAAAAGCCGAAGTCATCTGCTAAATCATCATGACTCACCTGCTGAAAAGCACTGAATAGAATCCCTTTGCTAAAATTAAATCCAAACTCTTTATAATGGCTTTAACATCCAAAATAACCTGCCCTTGCTTATCCAACCTCATATCATAATTATTCCTCCCTACACGTTATATTCCACAACAGTCTGCTTCTACTTTAATGTCCTATTCTTTCAAACTTCAAAGCTTACATCCTATATTCCTATACAGAGTCTGCACAAAAAGAGAAATCTTTTCTTCTCTGCTATATCCCCAATGCCTAGAACATAATATCCTTGTATATCTTTGTTGACTGCATAAGGTGGACTACCATGTAAACACTGTGAACCTCTTTATACATTCATGTAAAAGGAAAAAAAAGGTCCAGAAGAATCTGGTTCAGTTGCTGGAACATACAATTCTTGATCTAGGTAGTGGTTTTGAGTTTGAGCCCCATGCTAGGTGTAAGTATTACTTTAAAAAAAAAAAAAAAAAAAAAACTTTAAGAAGAAAAGGTCCAAAATAAATTGCTTAAAAGTAAACATTAAATATGAGCCTACGTGAGCATAAAAAATATTATACACCAAACTGTCAATTACAATTTTCTCTAGAAGTTATGAGTACAGTACAAGGGACTTTCTAACAACATAATTCTACACTATGTTAAGAACTATTTAAATGTATTACATTGTTAATCAAGAGGAAAAGATTTTATAAACTTACCTAATAACATAGGTCCTAAAAGGGATAATGTGCTGCATGACAGCAGGGATATGTAGCCATATTCTAATCTATAAAGAAACAAATATGACATTAATGTATAATGATTATGTAAAATGCACATAATACACATCACTGTAACTACAAACAAGAACACTAAATATTTTTGTTGGTTTTAAAACTATATACATTTTTACATATTTTAAAAAGAATAAACTAAAAAACAGGATTACACACAAATCAGGTGAGTAACCTATATACATTTTGAAATATACATAGTATCAATCTAGCGAATGTTACCTTCTTGCTCAAAAGGGAGTACTATCTACCTATCCTGGTAATATCATCTTACTACAGGATACTCTATACCTCTTCCTATGAAAGCAACACAAGTACCATAGCACTAAATTAGCTTTTTAATAAATAACCTTAGTTTTTAATAAAAAATCTTTCTTCCTTCTAAAAAATACCAAATTACCTGTGATTTCTAGTCATTTCAATATCCAACTAAAGGAAATATATTTTATAGATTACAGTATCAACAATTTACTGAATTAAACTCTTAATGTAAGTACTAACCTAAGAATTATAATTTTTTCAAAATATGCTTACTTTATAGTTTTAGTCTCATAAATAATGACTTAAGTATCAGGAAGAACAAAGATCCTAAGCAAATTATCAAATAACAAGTTATAATACTAAGTCTTACCAAAGGCAAGGACACAGAAACAAATTTGGAAATAAAAAATGTATGGCTCCATGCTAATCAAAAATACCTATTTAAGTTTTATAGCAAACACTATACTAATGGCCTAATGTTAAAACTTCTCCTTCTAACATTCAGAATAAAACAAGAATGCCTTTAATTCATATTGATCAGAAGGTCCTAAACAGTACCAAAAAAACTAAGTTGTTACACTAAAAATGATGCACTGGGTGCCTGGGTGACTCAGTGGGTTAAGCCTCTACCTTCGGCTCAGGTCATAATCTCAGAGTCCTGGGATCGAGCCCTGCATTGGGCTCTCTGCTCAGCAGACAGCCTGCTTCCCCCGCCCCCTATGCCTGCCTCTCTGCCTACTTGTGATCTCTCTCTGTCAAATGGATAAATAAAATCTTTAAAAATAAAGCATTAAAACCAGTATCACTTAACAAAGCAGCAGAAAAATAAATTTTATTAAAAAGCCATTTATAATTGCACCAAAAATAATAAATACCTAGGAATAAACGTAACCAAGGAGGTGAAAGACCTATACTCTGAAAACGATGAAACACTGATGAAAGAAACTGAAAATGACACAAATAAAAAAGATTCCATATTCATGGATTGGAAGACGGAATTAATACCAACGAAATGGTCATAAGCAATCTACAAATCCAATTCAATCCCTATCCAAATACCAACAGCATTTTTCACAGAACCAGAAGAAATAATTCTAAAATTTGTACGGAACCACAAAACACCCCAAATAGCCAGGAAAATCTTTAAACAGAAAAGGAAAGCAGGAGGCATCACAATTCCAAACTTAAAGTTCTATTACAAAGCTCTAGTAATCAAAACAGTGTAATACTGGCACAAAAACAAACACACAGATCAATGGAAGACAACAGAGAATCCAGAATTGAACCCATGAATATAAGGTCAATTAATCCACAATAAAAGCAGCAAGAACATACAATGAGGAAAAAACAAGTCTCATCAATAAACAGCGTTGTGACAACTGGACAGCCACATGCAGAAGAATGACAATGGGCTACTTTCTCACACCATACACAAAAACAAATTCATAATGGATTAAAGAACTAAATGAGAGATCCAGAACTTCTCAAAAAAACATAGGCAGTAATCCCTTGAACATCAACCTCAGCAATATTTTTCTAGATATGTTTCCTTAGGCAAAAAAAAAAAAGAAAAGCAAAAATAAACTATTCTGATTACACTAAAATAAGAAGCTTTTACATAGCAAAGGAAACCAACAAAACTAAAAGAACCTACTAAATAGAAGAAGATATTTGCAAATGGCATACCTGATATTTGTTAATATCCAAAATTTATAAAGAACTTATACAACACAAAAAACAATCTGATTAAAAATGGGCAGAGGGCCCAAACAGACATTACTAATGATGCTCAACATCATTACTCATCAGGGAAATGCAAATCAAAATCACTATGAGTTATCAACCTTATACTTGTCAGAATGGTGAGAATCAAAAAGATCAATTAAGTGTTGGTGAGGGTGGGAAAAATGATGGTGGGACTTTAATCTGTGCAGCCACTGTGGAAAGCAGTATGGAGGTTCCTCAAAAAAATAATTCTACACATATATGCACGCATACACAATAAAATATTACTCAGCCATAAGAAAGAATGTTATCTTCCCAAAAGCAGTAACATGAATGGACCTACAGAGTATTATCCTAAGTGACATAAGACGGAGGAAGAAAAATACCTCATGATTTCACTTACACATGGAATCTACATATCAAAACAGGGGCACCTGGGTGGCTCAGTGGGTTAAGCCTCTGCCTTCGGCTCAAGTCACAATCTCAGGGTCCTGAGATCAAGCCCCGCTTTGGGCTCTCTGCTCCGTAGGGAGCCTGCTTCCTCCTCTCTCTCTCTGCCTGCCTCTTTCTGCCTACTTGTGATCTCTCTGTCAAATAAAAAAATAAAATCTTAAAAAAAATATATCAAAACAATGAATATCAAAACTAATAATGCTAATAATAAAACAATAAATATCAAAGCTAATGAAAAGCAGAAACAGACCCATAAATACAGAGTACTGGTGGTTGCCAAAGGGGAGGGAAGTGGGGTGATGGACAAAATAGGGTAAGAGGAGTTGTAAATACATGCTTTCATTTATGGAATGAATAAGTCACAAGGATAAAAGATACAGCATAGGGAAAATGGTCAATCATACTGGGGTTGTAGCATGGTGATAGACGGCAGCTACACTTATGGTAAGCATAGCAAAACATACGGACTAGTCCAAGGACAATGTTATATACCTCAAAAATATGACACCATATACCTAAAACGTTGACAGAAGGGTAAAGAAGAGATTTAAACTTAAGCAGAAACTAGTAACATTATATGTTAACTATAATGGAAACTAAAATTTAAAAAAATACAACCATTAAAATAAACTTAAGGGGCACCTAGGTGGCTCATTCGGTTGGCTGTCTGACTCTTGGTGTCAACTCAGGTTGTGATCTCATGGGTTGTGGAATCAAGCCCATCACTCAGTGGGGAGTCTGCTTGAGCATTCTCTCCCTATGCCCCTTCCCCACTCTTGCTCAGTGCTCTATCTCACTAAAATAAATAAATCTTTAAAAAGAACTTAAGTGACCACCAACTTGATACAGACTGCTATATGCAGAAGGTGTTACATACACACCAAAGGGCAACCACAAATCGAAAACCAGTAATATGCAAACAATAAAGTGAAAGGAATCCAGCTATATCACTAAAGCCAACAAACAATGAAAGAACACCCATCAGTAGTAATTTAATAGTAGTAGGGGACTTTAACACTCCACTTACATCCAAACAGAAAATCAACAATCATACAGTGGCTTTGAATGACACACTGGGCATGGATTTAACAGACATTTTCAGAACGTCCTATCCTAAAACAGAATGCACATTCTTTTCAAGTGCACATGAACATTCTCTAAAACACATACTAGGCCAAAAACCAAATCTCAAAAAATTAAAAACAATCAAAATCATACTATGCATCTTTTCTAACCACACTGATATGAAACTAGAAATCAACCACAGGAAAAACTCTGGAAAGGACACAAATACATGAAGGTTAAATAACATGCTACTAAATAATGAACAGGAGTGCCTGGGTGGCTCAGTGGGTTAAGCGTCCGCCTTTGGCTCATGTCATGATTCTGGGATCCTGGGATCAAGCCCCGTTGTTGGGCTCCCTGCTCCAAAGGAAGCCTGTTCTCCCTCTCCCACTACCTCTGCTTGTGTGCGCTCATTCACTCTCGCTCTGTGTCAATAAATAAATGAAATCTTTAAAACAATCAATGAAAAAAAAAATCAGAGAAAAAAAAATACACAGAAACAAATGAAAATGAAAACACAATAGTCCAAAATCTTTAGGATACAGCAAAAGTGGTTCTAAGAGAGGCATGTATACAGGCACCTGGCTGGTTCAGTCAGTGGAGCATACAACTATTAATTTCAGGGTGTGGGTTCAAACCCCATTTTGAATATAGTGATTACTTAAAAATAAAAGCTTATAGGGCACCTGGATGGCTCAGTCAGTTAAGCATCTGCCTTCAGCTCGGGTCATGATACCAGGGTCCTGGGATCAAGCCCCACATTGGGCTCCCTGCCCAGCAGGGAATCTGCTTCTCTCTCTCCCTCTGCTCCTCCCCCAGCTCATACTCCCTTTCTCACTCTCTCTGAAAAAATTAAGATCTTTTAAAAAATAGTAATAGTTTTTAAAAAATAAAATTTTTTATTAAAAATCTTAAAGAGGAAAGTGTAGAGCAATATACACCTACCTCAAGAAGTCTGAACAATCTCAAACAACGTAACTTTACACCTAAAGGAGCTAGATAAAGAAAAAACAAAACCCAAACCCAGGAAAAGAAATAAAAAAGATCAGACCAGAAATAAATGATATGCAAGCTAAAAAGAAACAACAGAACAGAGGAAACCAGAAGCTGGTTCTTTTAGAAGGTAAACAAAAGTGATAAACCTCTACAATGACTCCTAAAAAAAAGAGAGAGAACCTAAAGAAACAAAATTACTAATGAAAGAGAAGAAATACCAACACCACAGAAATACAATTTTAACAGAATATTATGAAAACCTATATGCCAACAAACTGAACAACTGTGAACAAATGCGTAATTCCTAGAAACATATAACCTACCAAAACTAAAGCAGAAATAAATAGAAAATTTGAATAGACTAATTACCAACAATGAAATTGAATCTGTAAAAAAACACAATTCCATGATGAGATGGCTTCACAGATATTTCTACCAACCATTTAAAGAATTAATACCTATATTCTTCTTAAACTATTCCACAAAACAGAAGAGGAATGAAAACTTCCAAATTCATTCTAGGAGACCGGTATCACCTTGAGATAAAAACCTGATAAAAGGGGTGCCTGGGTGGCTCAGTGGGTTAAAGCCTCTGCCTTAGGCTCAGGTCATAATCCCAGGGTCCTGGGATGGAGCCCCGCATTGGGCTCTCTGCTTGGCAGGGAGCCTGCTTCCCTTCCTCTCTCTCTGCCTGCCTGCCTACTTGTGATCTCTGTCTGTCAAATAAATAAATAAATAAAATCTAAAAAAAAAAAAAAAACCTCATAAAGACACCACAAAAAAAGAACTAGAGGCCAATAGTTCTTATAAATATGGATGCAAATATCCCCAACAGTATTATTAGCAAACCAAATTCAAGAAAATATTTTAAAAAATATCATACAACACCAATCAAGTGGCATTTATTCCCAGGATGCAAGATGGCTCAATATTTGTCAATCAACATGATTCATCACATCCATAAGAGAAAGGAAAAAAACCATATCACCATCTCAGTAATGCAGAAAAAGCATGTGACAAAGTACAACAACCATTCATGGTAAAAACCCTCACCAAAGAAGGTCTACACAGAACATATCTCAACATAATAAAGGCCTTATATGAAAAACCCACAGCCAACATCAGACTGAGTGGTGAAAAACTTGAGAGCTTTTCCCCTAAGGTCAGGAACAAGACACGGAAGTTAACTCTTACCACTTTTACTCATTTTGTAAAAAGTCCTAGCCACAGCAGTCAGACAAGAAAAAGGAAAAAAAAAAAAAATAGGGCATAGAAATTGGTAAGGAGGAAATGAAATTTTCACTATTTGCAGATGACATGATGCCATATATACAGTACCCTCGGGGGGAAGCCTGCTTCCCCCACTCTCTCTCTGCTATACAGTACCCTAATACATCACTATTTGCAGATGACATGATGCCATATATACAGTACCTAAGGCTCCACCAAAAGACTAGAACTGATAAATGAACCCAGTAAATTCAAAAGACATAAAATCAACATACAGAAATCCACTGCATTTCTATACACTAATAATGAATCAGCAGAAATTGAAATCAAGAAAACAACCTCATGTACAATTGCACCAAAAATAACTAAATACTTCTTAACCAAGAAGATGAAAGACCTATACTCTATAAAACACTCATGAAAGAAATCCAAAACAATGCAAAGAAACAGAAAGACATGCCATGCTCAAGGGTTTGAAGAACAAGTATTGTTAAAATGTCCATACTACCCAGAGCAATCTACAGATTTAACACAATCCCTACACAAACACCAACAGCATTTTTCATGGAACTAGAACAAACAATCCTAAAATTTGTATGGAACCACAGAAGACCTCATACAGCCAAAGCAATCTTGAAAAAAACAAATCTGGAAGTAAAACAATTGCAGGTAATACAACTTCAAACTGTATTACTAACCAGTAGTAATCAAAATAGTATGATACTGGGGGCACCTGGTGGCTCAGTTCATTGAGCATCTGCTTGATTTCCACGTGGGTGATGATCTCAGAGGTGAGACTGGGCCTACATCAGGCTCTGCGCTCCGCGCAGTCTGCCTGGAATTCTCTACCTCCCTCTCCCTTTGCCCCTCCCTCGCTCGTGTACTCTAAAATAAATAAATAAAATCTTTAAAAAACAAAAAACAAAAAACAGTATGGCACAGACATAAAAACAGATAAGTAAGTCAATGGAATAGAACAGAAAGTCCAGAATTATAATGCCAATTATCTTCCACAAAGAAAAGAAGATACAATGGGGGAAAAGACAGACTCTTCAACAAATGCTGTTAGGAAAACTGGACAGCTACATGCAAAAGAATGAAACTGGACCACTTTCTTAGACCACACACAAAAATAAATTCAAAGTGGATTAAAAACCTAAATGTAAGACCTGAAAACCATAAAAATCCTAGAAAAGCACACAGGCAGTAATTTATCTGACATCAGCCATAGCAACATTTTTCTACATATTATTTCCTAAGGCAAAGGAAACCAAAGCAAAAATGAACTATTGGGACTACATAAAAATAAAGTCTCTGCACAACAAAGGAAACAACCAACAAAACTAAAAAAGGCAACCAACCAAATGGAAGAAGACGACTGCAAGTGAAATATCTGATAAAGGGTTAATATCCCAAATATATAAAGAACTTACACAATTCAACACACATACACAAAAAAATAATCCAATTAAAAATGGGCAGAAGATATGAACAGACACTTTTCCAAAGAGGACATATAGATGGCCAATAGACACATGAAAAGAAGCTCAACATCACTCACCATCAGGAAAACAAATCAAAACTATAACGGGATATCACTCACACCTGTCAAAATGGCCAAAATCAAAAACATAAGAAACAATTGCTGGTGAGGATGCAACTGCTGGTAGGAATGCAAACTGGTACTGCTACTGTGGAAGAAAGTATGGAGGTTCCCCAACAGATTAAAAAAGAACTACACTAGGATCACACTAGAAACTACCCTTGTAATCACACAACTGGCTATTTACCCAAAAAATGAAAACACTAATTCAGAAGAA
Organism: Lontra canadensis; assembly: GCF_010015895.1. Taxonomy (NCBI): domain Eukaryota; kingdom Metazoa; phylum Chordata; class Mammalia; order Carnivora; family Mustelidae; genus Lontra; species Lontra canadensis. The sequence continues at coordinate 10,486,842 of NW_022631044.1, read as the reverse complement.
TATATGCACCCCTATGTGTTTGGTTTTTTTTTAATTTTTTTATTAACATATAATGTATTATTAGCCCCAGGGGTACAGGTCTGTGAATCACCAGGTTTACACACTTCATAGCACTCACCATAGCACATACCTCCCCCAGTGTCCATAACCCTGCCACCTTCCCCCTCCTCCCTCCCCAAGCAACCCTGCACCCCTATGTTTATTGCAGCATTACTTACAATAGCCAAACTATGGAAACAGCCAAAGTGCCCACTGACAAATGAATGGATAAAGATGTGGCACATACAGAATGAAATATTACTTAACCATAAAAAAGAATGAAATTTTGCCATTTTCAATGACACTGATAGAGCTACAGAGTATAATGCTGAACTAAATAAATCAGAGAAAGACAAATACCATATGATCTCACTCATTTGTGGAATTTAAAAAACAAATGAGCAAAAGGGGGGGAAAAAGACAAAACCAGAGACTCTCAACTATAGAGAATTTATGTTTATCAGAAGGGATGAGAGTGAGGAGATGAAGGATATAGAGGATGGGAATTTGTCATGATGAAATAAAATAAAATGATAAAAAAAAAACTGTAATTGGGGGTGCCTAGCTGGCTCATTCTGTAGATCATGAGACTTATGATCTCAGGGTCATGAGTCTGAGCCCCACACTGGGCATGGAGCCCACTACTTCAAAGAAAAAAATAAAAATAAAAATTGTTAAGAAACAAAAGACATATAAACACCTATAGAGAAACAGAAAAATAGGAGAGAAATTTAAGGACATGTAAATAAAAACACATTTACCATGGTTACAGATAAGGAGACTCAATACTGCAGAGCTGACCATTCTCCCCAAACTGATCTACAGAATCATGGTAACCCAAAAGGTTTATATGTAGAAATCAGGTGTTGATTCTAAATAGAAAGATCCATGAGGAGAAAAAACACTTTAAAAATGACAGAGTGATGGAGCACTGGGTGGCTCAGTGGGTAAAAGCCTCTGCCTTCAGCTCAGGTCATGATCCTAGGGTCTTGGGATCAAGCCCTGCATGGGGCTCTCTGCTCAGCAGGGAGCCTGCCTCCCCCTCTCTCTCTGCCTACTTGTGATCTCTGTCAAATAAATAAATAAAAACTTTAAAAAAAATAAAAATAAAAATGACAGGGTGGGGCGCCTGGGTGGCTCAGTGGGTTAAAGCCTCTGCCTTTGGCTCAGGTCATGATTCCAGAGTCTTGGGATCGAGCCCGGCATCAGGTTCCCTGCTCGGGGGGAAGCCTGCTTCCCCCACTCTCTCTCTGCTTGTCTCTCTCCCTACTTGTGATCTCTGTCAAATAAAAAAATAAAATCTTTAAAAAAATAAAAATGACAGGGTATGATGAGGTAATGTACAGACAGCATCTTGCCTATAATTAGCAATACTGTATAGCATAATTGAAAGTTGCTAAGAATAATCCTTAGAAGTTCTCATGACAAGAAAAAAGAATTTTGTTAACTATGAATGGAGATGAATGTTAATTAGATTTATTGTGACAAACATTTCACAATATATACTAATACTGATTTGTTACATTCTATACCTCAATGTAACATTATATGTCAATTATATCTTTTAAAAAAGTAGAAGAATGACAGGAAGGTAGAACTTGTTTTCCCAAACAGCAAGTCTTGCTGTATCCAAAAATTACGATGTACAAATAGCTAATTATTGGGCAAAGACAATGTAATATACTAGAGATCCCAGACCCATGGACATACAAAGACATCTAATTTATAACAAAATGGTACTGGGAAATGAAGGAAGGCCTGTCTTTGCTAAAGTGTTAGGACCAACGCTTGTTTCTAAGAAAAAGAAAATTAGGGGCTCCTAGGTGACATTCTTGGTTTTGACTCAGGTCGTGACCTCAGGTCTTGAGATTGAGCCCACATCAGGCTCCATGCTCAGCAGAGGGTCTGCTTAAGATACTTTGTCCCTCTCCTTCTGCCCCTCCTGCTCATGCTCTCTCCAAAATAAATTAATAAATCTTTTAAAAAAAAGGAAAATTAATCTTGATCCATCACTTACACCATACACAAAAATCAGTTCCGACTGAGCTGTAATCAAAATGTGAAACAATAAAACTTCCAGAACACAGGAAAATAACTTCATGATCTTAGGATAAGATCTTAGGATAAGAAAGACTTCATCCACAAATGAAAACATAACCTTAACAAAAAACTTCTCTGATAAATGACAAATCATTAAGATTAAAGAGTAATAATAGCTCTTAACAGAAGAAGAATGAAAAGCAAACCACAGTGTGAAAGCAGAGACTAGCAATATGTGTGTCAGACAAAAGATCTGTATATAAAACATGTAAGAAATCTGTACCCATCTGTAAGGAAAAAGCAGACAATGTGATTTTTTGTAACAGGTAAAAGACCTGAACAGGTACTTCTCATAAAACAACCAAATGGTGAATATGCCTATGAAACAGTGCTCAATTTCATTACAGTCATACCTCGGAGATACTGCAGGTTCAGTTCTGACCACCACAATAAAGCTAGTATCACAATAAAGCAAGTCAAATTAATTTTTTGGGGGGCACCTGAATGGCTCAGTGGGTTAAGCCTCTGCCTTCAGCTCAGGTCATGATCTCAGGGTCCTGAGATCAAGCCCCACATCGGGCTCTCTGCTTGGCAGGGAGCCTGCTTCCCCCTCTCTCTCTGCCTGCTGCTCTGCCTACTTGTGATCTCTCTCTCTCTCTCTCTCTCCGTCAAATGAATAAATGAAATCTTTAAAAAAAAAATTAATTTTTTGGTTTCCTAGTGCACATAAAAGTTGTGTTTATACCATACTATAGTCTATTAAATGTGAAGTAGCAGGTCTAAAAATAATGTACAAATCTGAATTAAAATTCTTTATTGTTAAAGAATGCTAACCATTGCATGAGCTTTCAATGAGTTCTAACCACTGATCACCATAACAGATATAAGAATAATGAAAAAGTTGGAAATGTTCCAAGAATTACCAAAATGACACAGACACAATGGGAACAAATGCTGTTGGAAAGCACAGGTTGCCACAAACCATCATTTCATTAAAATCTCAGTCTCTGAGAAGCCCAAGGGGAAAAAAAAAAAGTATCTCTGCTTCCATATCTATTATGCTTCACAGTAATGGACATTCACAACATATAAAATCATTAATCTCTTTACAAATGCAAAAAAATGTTATGAGGTCTTACAGAGGAAAGTTAGGCACACTATAGTAGTACCCTAAGCTAACCGTCTTTTTAAGTAACTAAAAATCTAAAAAGCCAAAAATTTCCCAGACAAGGAAAATTAAAATCAAAGTAGGACTTCTGTGAACAGCTACCTATCATATATTTTAAAGAGAAGTAGTAAATGGCTAAATTTACTTATTTAACTTAAATTCATTAATACAAATTCAAAAAAAATGTATACAAATTCCATTTTTATTACAAGACCTTTTTAAAAAGACTTCTATACTCAATTTTTTCAAAATATAATTCAGAAAAAAATTATTGTACATGCACCAAAGGACTCAAAACCTATCTTTCTTGGACATAAAATTCATGTTATTAAAATCTTAGACATTATTCCCAAGATTAAAACCAATTCCAAACAATACTTACATTAGATACAACTGTAATAAATGCATGTGCTATAAGAAATGGCAATGTTTCAGGAGTTCCATATTCAAAGCAATCCTTCATGAGAGAAAGGCCATTTTTCCCACAAAACAAACATACATAACGAAGCAAATGCAACGGTACTTCTACATCCTGAGGAAAAAAAATATTGTTTAAAACTCATCAGGAATAATTATCATTAACAACATGGAAAAGATACCAATGAGACATAAAAATAAACTCAAAGACCTGTATGAACAAAAAAGCAAATTTTCCATAAACCTGAGAATAAGAAAAACATAAATACTTACATTCATATCACAGAATGCCCCTAGTATGTTGCTTTCTTGGGTTGATATATCCTGATTTACAAAAAAAAAAAAAGAAACAAAAAAAAAACCACACAATTAGGTTACCCTACAAAATAATAATCTCTTTAAAAAAAATACAATTTTCTGTGTCAACTATAATAAAAATACAATATTCTAAAGACTGAGTTTATAAAACCTGAAATGTTTTGCAAATGTTTCTCATCATGAATAACATTATTCCTAACTGAAACTAGTAAGGTTCAGTTCTAAAATATATTTCAAGCCTCTCTAAAGAAATCTTTCTAAGCCATGTACTATGTATTATTTTGCCTTTTTAAACAATAATGTTTCTATAAATAACTGGGATAACTGTTACAAAAATAGATTATAACTTAGTTAAGTGGTTCTAAAACCATGCTCTGGAATTCCCCAGATGTATACTCCTAAGTACCCAATGTGCTTTGTATACATATGATTTAAACTACTTGAAAGCATAATCATCCATTGCTGGTAAGAACAGAAACTGATAATGACCCTGTTTGAGGACAACTTGGCATTATCTATCAACATTTAAAATGCACATTCCCTTTGACCCATCTTCTGGTTATTTATCCCAACAACTAATAAAGGCAGTGCTGGAAAATGTTTAATGATGCTCCCTGAAACTATAATATCTCAAAGTTAGAAACAAATACCCATACATTGGATGCATAATTAAATTACAGCATAACCATCCAGTATCTTACGCAGCTTTCAAAAATAGGGTGAAATGCCATGAAGGATCTTTTTGAGATGACTGAATGGTTCTATAAGTGGAATGTGGTAATGGTTATGTAACTCTGTACATTGACTAAAAATAATTAAATTATATACTTTAAGCAACTGATTTTTATGGTAAGTTATCCCTTTAAAAACTAAGGTGGGCCCACATGTATAGGCATAGAAAAATAATTTTTACATTTTTAAAAATCAGAACACGATATGATTTTCATTACTTTTTATGTGTCCAGAAATAATCTGAACTAATTTCCTAATTATGTTTTTTTTGAGATGGAGAAAGAAGACAGGTTCAAGGTCTATATTTGTATATTTTGTCATTTTTAGTCACACTGAAATTGTTACTTTTATAATCAGAAAGCTGGATACTTTCACCTGAAAAAAGTTTTGCCAAAGAAACCTGTCATTCACTGCTGTTAAACGCTTTATTTAAGTCATATTGTGGAAATAAAGTTTGAAAACAAATGATTGAGAGCATCATATAAAACTTTCACATTTCCAAATAACCAAAATACTGTCCTAATACAGGTCAAAACATGTGTTAAATCAAATGTACTAAACCTAAATCTATTCCTGAGCTTCCACTGGCAGGACCACAATTAAAGCTTTAAATTATTCTCATCAAATCTTTTGTCTTCAACAAGTCCAGAATGTAAGAACACCAATGGTACTGAATACAGATTCACGGACCAGGTAAACCATGCTGTAATTTTAGAATCCAGTCAAAATTTCTAGTGCCCATCATGGACACAGCTAGAAAGTACCCTAACAAAATTCTATTCTGATATGCAAAATGTTGCTCATGGACTTGGTTACAACTATCCTGACTGCACAGAAAGACTGTTTCAGAAAGACATTTTTTATTTCTACTCTGGGTACAAGAAAACATTATCCTAAGGTGTCACTACAATCTCATTTTAAGTAGTACATAAAGAGTTAACACAGATCTATAGGTAAGGTACAACAGTAGGAACAACACTAGGATACCTCCCTAAAAGCTTAATCAACATCATTTTTGTTTCAAAAGTTCTAATTTTAGATGAACCCTACACAGGCCTTAAGAAACCTATCTGCTCATTTTTTGTCTTTTTAGGAAAAACCTTACATTTACTAAATTAAGATAATGCCATTCTATTTCCAGAAGTAAAAAAGAAATCTGCCTATTACTTTAAAAGAGAAAATAAAGAAATAAATGAGTATCCAGAAACTAATTCTACATCTAATTTAACAAATGCTGCCCCATGATCAAACTATGAAAAACTGAAAGCCAGTGGATCAGGAATACAATTTTTGCTTAAAAAGAAGTCATCCCAGGGGTATCTGGGTGGTTCAGTGGGTTAAAGCCTCTGCCTTCTGCTCAGGTCATGATCCCAGGGTCCTGGGATCGAGCCCCGCATCGGGCTCTCTACTCAGTAGGGAGCCTGCTTCTCCCTCTCCCTCTGCCTGCCTCTCTGCCTACTTGTGATCTCTGTCAAATAAATAAATAAAATTGTTTAAAAAAAAAAAAAAATTCATCCAGGGGCACCTGGGTAGCTCAGTGGGTTAGGCCTCTGCCTTCGGCTCAGGTCATAATCTCAGAGTCCTGGGATGAAGCCCCATATCGGGCACTCAGCTCAGCATGGAGCCCACTCCCCCCACCCTGCCTGCCTTTCTGCCTACTCGTGATCTCTCGGTCAAATAAATAAAATCTTTAAAAAAAAAAAAAAAAAAAAAAAGTCATCCGTATAAGAATTAGACAGTAGTGATAGGTTGCACAACTGTGGGAATATACTGTAACTTACTAAACTGTATACATTAAAAGGGTGAATTTAAAATATTTTTAATTTAATAAAGGATAAATAAAAACAGTCAGTGGAAAGTGGAAAGAGAAAACCAAACTAGATTCAGAAATTTGGAACATAACGTATGTATTTACTCTACCCAACCATATTACACACACACTTAACAAGCGCAGTTGTTTCTCCTCTTTAATTATTATACTCATTTTACTTTACTTAGAATGAAAACATAAAATACTAGGGCAACACACAGAATTACACACTGATTCAGGACTAAGAAAAGAATGCAAAAAAATGCAATAGCTCCCTGCCCTCCAAAAAAGATTCAACCTGAATTAATACTTATTTCTAATTACATCTTTTAAAATAGTATCACAACTTTGATAGAAAAGGAAGGAGGATACAGACAGGAAGGAGGGGGAGGAGAGGCTCTGAGTTCCTATCTTCTCCTAGCAATGGATACAATAGCTACAGCGATTAAGTGATTGAGAAGTAGTATAACAGAATGAACTGAATTCTACAACTCTTTCAGCAATATGCTGTGCAAACCTGACCAAAACTTTTAACCTAAGCCAGTTCCTTCTTGGGGCACCTGGCATGCTCAGTCACAAGAGCATACAACTCTTGACCATGGGGTCATTAGTTCAAGTCCCACATTGGATATAGAGATTACTGAAGAAAATAAACCTTAAAAAAGAAAAGAAAAAGCCAGTTCCCTCTTATATAAATTAAGATGGCTGATTAAATTCTAAAGTCACAGCTATCTAAATACTATCACATGAGTACTGAATCATCTTCTGAAGAGTCTTAACCAGGGATTCCTGGGTGGCTCAGTCCGTTATGTGTCTGTCTTCAGCTCAGGCATGATCCCAGAATCCTGGGATCAAGCCCCACATGGGGCTCCTTGCTTAGTGGGGAGCCTGCTTCTTCCTCTGCCTGCCACTCCCCCTGCTTGTGTTCCATCTCACAAATAATTTTTTGAAAGATTTTATTTAATTACTTGACACAGAGAGACACAGTGAGAGAAGGAAAACAAGCAGGGGGAGTGCAAGAGGGAGAGGGAGAAGCAGGCTTCCCCTGAGCAGAAAACCCGACGTGGGGCTCGATCCCAGAACCCCGGGGATCATGACCTGAGCCAAAGGCAGCCACTTAACAACTAAGCCACCCAGGCGCCCCTAAAATAAAAATCTTTTTAAAAAATAAATTAAAAAATAGTCTTAGCCAGTTTGTGCCTCTTTAGAAAAGTCAAAATCAAATTAAAATCAAAGTTAAATAGGACTATTACCATTTAACCACATGGCCACTAGGATAGAAACTACAAATTTTTGAAGTATTTGTAACAAATCATTACTAACTTAACTAGAAACCCAGGAAAGGGCTATATTATGAACAGAGTATTACAGAAACACACAAATTCTGTATTAAGGAGAGAATTCTGTGTAACACTATGTTACATTATATCTAAGGTTGTTTTTTATTAGAATTTTATCTCAAAGACCTCATGCAACTATTGCTTTCAACCAACTAGTCACATGGAATGACCCTCAAGAACGATAATAATGAGGCACTTTATTTCAAAAGAGAAAGTAGGGCAGTGTGACTATGCTTACATTTGGACATTATTTTTTTTCTAATGATTTTTTAAAATGGCAAACTGGTGGGCAAACTGATTTTAGGAAGAAAACAGCAGATTTGGTATAGCCATGGTTCTACTGTTAGGAGATTTTTAACTGGAAAAACTTAACTTTATGAAGAAACTGCATGAATTTTACGTATCTGGGTCCCTAACTGATCTATTTTTTGCATATTTCAATTACCAATTTAAGGCATTAAAAACACTATTCACGTGGCACTGAGATTCAATTTCACTGGTTTGTACAAATAGATCCCATTTGTTGAAAAAGGATTCTGAGCTGACATTTTTTTTTAGGATGTTTACTCAATCTATGTAAGATTCATTAGAAGATTCTATAAGGAAAAAAATCACAGACTAAGAATTCTAGAAGGCAGAACACAATCTGATTTAAAATATTCTTATGCAGAATTCCAGTAAGGAAAATACTTACCTCCTGGGCTATGTTTTTAAGTAGTCTCAATTCAATGTGAAAGCATTTTCAGTAAAGGACTGTTTTGGTTTTTTGGGGTTTTTTTAAGATGAAGAAAGAAGTTTAAAGAAGTCAGTATGAAGGTTATAGAACAAATAAGCCAGAGAAAATAGGCAGACTTTTTTTTTAAAAGCATGTGGTAGGTATGTTAAAGTTTAAATAAAATGCTGCTTCTCCTACCCTCCAGAGATGAAGTGTACTTCATACCCCTTTGAATCTAGGCTGCCCTTGTTAATTATTTCAACCAAGAGAATGTGGGAGAATTTATACTGTGTCTTTGTTTCAGAGGCTAGACCTCAAGAGGCCTTACAGCTTACACATTCATCTTCCTGGATCAATGCTAAGACTACTATGTAAAGAAGCCAATCAACTCTAGTGGAGAATGAGAGGCCATATGGAGAAAATCCAAGAGCCTTAGACAACACCCAGCACCAAGTGTCAGACATGTGACACCATGCTGGACCTTCAAAGTCTTCCAACTTTAAAAGTAAATACAATTGCCTAAATGAGGCCACATAAAACCAACAGAAGAATTGCCTGGACAACTCAGAGAATCATAAGAAATAAGAAATCTCTCTTGTTTCATATATATGCCACTTACATAATACATTATCCTATAACTGTCTCGATTGCCACGATGTGTATAAAGTAATGCCATTATCTAAATAAACCTAAGGTGGGTTTCTAAACTCCTGGAAAAGTTGTAAAAATATCACTAATGGAATGAATCACGCATTTTCATTTATAAAAGACAGTACTATCATTTAAAACTATTAAGGAATATTTGTTTTCTTAATGAATTTCAAATTGTTACCAATGTTCCTGAGAATGAAATTCAAAATTCCACAATCACCATCTTCCTCAGTTACTACTTTCTGAAAATGTCATAGTAAGTAGAACATAGATGTATATTGGCACAATGTTTAGATCACTGACAGTTTAACTTTTATGAGTTCAATGTGTAAATCTTTCCCTAACAGGACTGTGTTAAGCAAATGTTCGACCCAAGTTGCTGCAGAAATCATTTAGAGAGAACTGGAATACTTTTCCTAACCATCGTGATTTTTCTAAGTTTTCCATCAACAACTACTCTGCGTATTTATTCTTAAGTGAGAAACTGTCAACATAATGGTAACTTGGTGTTACATTCACAATATCTATGTTTACGTACCTCTATAGTAGGATGAGTATTATGCTTGTAAGCAGTATATAAAGGAAACTGAATTTGAAAAATTTTTGCCACACATAGTAAGAGTTTTTCCTTCTCATCTGTACTCCATAAGCTAAAAGGATCACAACTCTTTGAAGATTCCTCTTCAGTCAGATTACAAATTCTTGTAGAGTTTGATTTTTTTTCTATTGATTTTTGTCTTTCTGTACTTCCTTCTTTACACTCTCTTTCTATATTCAGTGGTTCTTCCACTTGATTAGTCTCATCTTGCCACGTGGAATCTATGTTAAGAGTAGTACAATGTTTACAAAGCTGGTCCCGGAGTACTTGAACTTGGGCAATCACTAAGTTAATAAGTGCACACACTACTTGGTTAAAAATCTCCAAATGCTTATATTCCTTGAAGCAGCATAGACACTGCCTGTAAGAGAAAGAAAATTTTTCAATAAATTAATGCTTTCTAGAGAGACAACCATTATGTATTTTAGTATAAAAAAAATAATAAGCAAATACTAAAGTACTCCCCCGCCCCGGTTTTTACTTCCTCCTGACAAGGTAGCACAACAGTAATTTATAAAGATAGTATCCCACCAAAAATTGGTACTTTGGGTAGTAAAAGGTCATCATATTAGGATGACAATTACAGTTGTCAATTTTATATGTATATTTATCTGCCCTTCTATACAAAGAACTATTTAAAAACAAGAACTGTAGCATATATCTTTGCCTAAGTACTGAGTACTAAATACGTGACTATCAAGTAGAGGAAACTGGCTAAAATAAAAACCTTATTAATAAAGCTAATTTATTTTACACAAAGGGATTTGTAGTTAACTAATAAAAAAGCTGTATTTTAACATTAATAATTTGCTTGAGAAAGGGCGCCTGGGTGGCTCCGTTGGTTGAGTGGCTGGCTCTTGATTTCAGCTCAGGTCATGGTCTCAGGGTTCTGAGATTAAGCCCTGCAATTGGCTCCACACTCAGCAGGGTGTATACTTCAGGATTCTCTCTCCTTCTGCCCCTCTCCCCACTCGTTCATGCTCTCTCTCTAAAGTAAATAAATAAATCTTAACAATAATAATAATAACAATTTCCTTGAAGGCTAACTTCGGAAGGACATCCCTACACTATGGCTGATTAAGGGCATTCAGAAATAACAAACACACTCAACACCCTTTAGGGTATGCATACGTGTGTATGCACGTATGTATGTACGTATATATACATATAAAAATACAGTAAGAGTCAGTAACTATTACAAACAAATCTAGTTCTCTTACATATGTTCAGTTAGCATAATGCCTGGCAATACTGAATAATTAAAAGAGACAGGTAAATCAAATAAATGATACTCAAGTACCACATTATAAGATTAACTACATACAGGAGTACCTGGGTGGCTCAGTCAGTTGAATGTCTGCTTACAGCTCAGGTCATGATCTCGGGGATCTGGTATCAAGCCCCATGGTGGGCTCCCTGATCAGAGTGGAGCCTGGTTCTCCCTTCCCCTCAACACTTTCACCTCTCCCCCCCAACTTGTGCTCTCTTGCACGCATGATCACACTCTCTCAAATAAAATCTTTAGGGGAAAAAAAAAAAAAAGAATAACTGTAGCCAATGATGGACGAGAGTAAACTTTTACTTACAATTTGTACTGAGTTATATTTTCAAATCAAATCATCTATATTGTAGTCCAAACAGAGCACCAACTCCCTATAGGACCATGTAGACGTAATTTCATTTCTCCAAGTGTGGCAGATTTGAAGTACAGCCACAAATTCTTGAATATTCTTCCCTTTAGAAAGGGAAGCCAATTTTCCTCCCCTTGAATGTGGAACAGACTTAATGACTAACATCTAATGAATGGAATGTGGCAGAAATGACTGTGTGACATCTGAAACTAGGTCATAAGAGACACTGCCCCTCAGCCTTGCTCTCTTCTGGATCACTTGCTCTGAGGGAAGCCAGTTATCATGTTGTAAAATAGCCAAGGAGCCCACACTGTAGTCCACAGGTGAAAAAACTGAGCACTGGTCCAATAAACAACGAACACCAACTTGCCAGCCAAGTTAAGTGAGCGAACTTGGAAGCAGGCCCTCCAAACCTCACATAAGGCTCGGGATGACTGCAACCTGGCCAACAACTTGACACAAACCCCCCCCTTTTTTTTTTAAAGATTTTATTTATTTGACAGAGCACAAGCAGGGGGAGCAGCCGGCAGAGGGAGAGGAAGAAGCAGAACCCCACTGAGCAGAGAGCCTGATGCAGGGTTCTATTCCAGGTCCCCAGGATCATGACCTGAGCCAAATGCAGACACCCAACTGACTGAGCCACCGAGGCACCTGACTGCAACCTCTTGAAGAATCCAGGCCAGAACCAACCAGCAAAACCACTACCAAATTCCTATCCATAAAAACTCTGAGGACAATGTTTATTGCTGTTTTAAGATACTACTTTTTGAGTAATAGGTTACACAGAAATAAATAATACAGGCTTGTCTTCTCAGTGACAAAATGAAAGGAATTTTACCTCTAAGAACTCTTCCACTTTTAAAGTTCTGTATTACCACAATTTCTACAAGAAGAAAAATTAACATATTACTCCTGAAGTTTTTCTTATAAACAGTTTCTCTTTAGGTTCAAGAAAAACCAAGCTCAAAGTGAAGGACTAAACATCTGAGTTTTGTTTTTTTTTTAAGATTTGCCTTTTTTTAAAAAATATTATTTATTTATTTGTCAGAGAGAGCACAGAGAGCTGCAGGCAGAACAGGAAGAGCGAGAAGCAGACTCCCTGCGGAGCAAGGAGCCCGAAGTGGGACTTGATCCCAGGACTCTGGGATCATGACCTGAACCAAAGGTGATGCTTAACCAACTGAGCCACCCAGGCGTCCCTTGAGTATCTTTTTTAAAAGATTTATTTATTTGGGAGAGAGGGAGATAGAGCATGGGACAGCACAAGCAGTGGAGAGGGAAAAGCAGACTGCCCATTGAGCAGGGAGCCTGATGCACGCCTTGATTCCAGGACCCTGGGATCATGATCTGAGCCAAAGTTTGCCACTTAACTGACTGAGCCACCCAGAAGCCCCTTGAGTATCTTTCTTTAGTGAAAAAAAAATCTTAGTTCCTTCCAAAAAACACCCTGAAGTCAGATTTGGATTAAGAAAGTCAAAGAGCCAATCAAATTTACTTTAAAAATTCACTGGCAGGAAAAAAAATTCATTGGCAGGCAATGGCGGCATTTAACAGACTAGGAAACTAATTTTAAAAAGACCAAAATTATAGGGGTGGCTTAGTCAGTTAAACATCTGCCTTCTGCTCAGGTCATGATCCCAGGGTCCTAAGATCGAATCCCACATCGGGCTCCTTACTCCACAGGGAGTCTTCCTCTCTCTCTGCCTGCCATTCCCCATGCTTCTGTGTGTCAAATAAATAAAATCTTAAAAAAAAAAAAAAGGGACAGAAGTTATATATTCAGAAATTAACACAGAACTGAATCTAGGTCCTTACAGATCCAAAATATACAAATTCAAGGAGAGCTGAGAGTCTAAGTGAAGATACACAATTACACACATTTTTAAATAATTATGTAAGTTACACACTTTATTGTATGACACTCCATTCTGAAAAGTCTAGGTATTTGAACTCTCAATACAGCATTTCTCTCTATATCCCTACCCACAATGCAGGAGAAGAAAGTGTTTTTAAATAAATAAACATCACTTTCAGTTAAGCCCAGCTTGATTTTATACTTTAGTTTATTTCTGGTCTATTTAAAAATCCACTACAAATACACTAAAAGAAAAAAAGATCCTTAACTCCATAAGGAAAGAGAGAATGGAAGAACAGATAACAAGCAGCAACACATTTTAGACAACAGAATAAGGAGGAATAGTACATGACTTAGAGCAAATGAAATAAATTTGGAAGGGCCACGGAAGGATTTATCAACAAAAATATCCACCCTCCAGAACACTGAAAAGGCTCAGCAATAAAGAGCATCAGATTCATCTAAAGGCAGAGATGAAGCATAGGCAGAAAATAGGACTAAATGAAAGGTACAGTTAAAACCTGTAGATTCCCAACCCAGACAACCACAATACTTACTATTCCTACTTGACCCAGGGAAACAAGAAGTTTTTTGTACATAAAATGAACAAGATAAACCCAGGAACACCAGATGTTAAAGAAGTCAGGGATAATATAAGAAACAGAAAAGAAAACTAAGTGATACTACGACTGAATGAACCTCCCCAACTAACCTTCCCTGCCTATCAACCAGACTAAGATAAGTCAAGCCCAAAGACTTATTTTTCTTAGAGAATATGAGTATCTATGAGAAAAGCCCATTTACCCACAGTAATGAAGCTAGCTCACCACTTTACCATCCTACAGTGTAGACCAATACCTCAGATACTCCTACCCACGCAGAACTTCCAATCCATCTTTCAGTGTCCATCTCTTAGCCATGAAAGGATAACCAGTAAGACTTGCAAGGAAAGCTGCATTGCCAAAGGCAAATCAAAACAAATGGTAAAAGGAAATTCAGAGAAAATAAATAAAATGCAGAAAGAAAAAAGGTTTTAATCAATTTATATCCATAGAGTCAAAAAAGATTCTGGAGGGGCACCTGGGTGGCTCAGTGGGTTAAAGCCCCTGCCTTCGGCTCAGGTCATGATCCCAGGGTCCTGGGATCGAGCCCCGCATTGGGCTCTCTGCTCGTCGGGGAGCCTGCTTCCTCCTCTCTCTCTGCCTGCCTCTCTGCCTACTTGTGATCTCTGTCTGTCAAATAAATAAATAAAATCTTTAAAAAAAAAAAAAAGATTCTGGATTACTGAAACAACAGAATACCATTTTAAAAAAATGCATTCAAACTACAAAATAAGAGTCCTTCAATGTGTACAAATATACATTACATAGCTTTTGCATATACATCAGTCACAACTTAAAAACCAACTAGAGGGCACCTGGGTGGCTCAATCAGTTAAACGACTGCCTTCAGCTCAGGTAATGATCCCGGGGTCCTGGGATCAAGTCCCACATCGGGCTCCCCCTGCTCTGTGGGGAGCCTGCTCCTCCCTCTCCTTCTGTCTGCTACTCCCTATACTGTACTCTCTGTGTCGAATAAATACATAAAATCTTAAAAAAAAAAAAAAAAACTAGAATTATAGCAATTTGACAGTCGGAAGAACATACAACTCCTGATCTCAGGGTGGGGAGTTCGAGCTCCACATGGAGTACAGAGATTACTTAAATAAATAAAACTTTAAAAGAAAAAGTATATTAATTTGTAAGATTCAACAGAAGGTCAAAAGTGAAAAAATGTCCTAGAAAGTAGAATAGATTAAAAAAGAATAAATGGGGAGAAAAAGAAAAGTGTATCAAAAATTTCGTATCTGAAAATTCCATCAAAACACCTATGATGAAATTACTGAAGCTGAATGGGAGAATAAACATCCTAAGCGCTTTCATGGAGAGTGGGAAGAGGGACAAAGAAAAGCTCAGGAATAAAAACAGCTAACACTTCTCCAAAGCAATACTGGGGGAAGGGGAGCGGCTGGATGGCTCTCTCAGTCTGCAGAACATGCAAGTTCTGATCTCAGGGTCCTAAGTTCAAGAACCACAGTGGGACGTAAAGCTTACTTTCAAAAATAAATAAATAAATAAAAATAAGGGGCGCCGGGGTGGTACAGCAGGTTAAACATCTGACTCTTGATTTTAGCTGAGGACATGATCTCAGAGTCGTAAGATTGAGCCCCACAATGGCTCTGTGCTCAGCAGGGAGTCTGCTTCAGATTCTCTCTCCCTACCCCTCTAAGGGAGCTCATGCTCTCTCTCTCT
The DNA here is from genome assembly GCF_010015895.1 of Lontra canadensis. Classification (NCBI taxonomy): domain Eukaryota; kingdom Metazoa; phylum Chordata; class Mammalia; order Carnivora; family Mustelidae; genus Lontra; species Lontra canadensis. The sequence goes on along the minus strand of NW_022631044.1, from coordinate 10,471,237 downwards.
CTAATAAAAAATAAATAAATCTGGGGCGCTTGGGTGGCTCAGTGGGTTAAAGCCTCTGCCTTTGGCTCACGTCATGATCCCAGGGTTCTAGGATTGAGCCCTGCATAGGGCTCCGCTCAGCGGGGAGCCTGCTTCCCCCTCTCTCTCTCTTCCTGCCTCTCTGCCTACTTGTGATCTCTGTCAAATAAATAAATAAAACCTTTTTTTAAAAAATAAATACATAAATCTAAATAAATAAACAAATTTAAAAATCCTCAAAGGTGTATCAGGAGGTAAAACACAAGGAAGCAAGACTTTTAAATTTCTGAAAGAAAATCATTCTCTACCTAGAATTCTGCATCCAGAAGTCTTCAGTAAGATTAAGGGCAGAAGATAAACTTTTAGGCCTGAAAGATCTAAAAAAAACACTGGTCTCCTATACACCCTTTTTCAGAAAAGATGTCATTCTGACAAAGCAAAAATAGTAAACCAATAAAGAGGTCAACATGGAATCCAGGAACCCTAAGATCCAAAACAGAAAAGCGAAAGAAATTTCAAGGATGATCTGAAGAGAGGATAGTAGCCTTCAGTAGCCCTAATAAGAAACCAACAAATGGAGTAGGAAGATAAAGGCCCAAGGAAATTCAGGAGAGGGGAAAGGGAAGGAAATGCGATCACATAATGATGCATAAAAAATGTAAAAACTAGTACTAAGAAGGGGTGAAGAGTCTGAAAAGAATTAGTGATGCACAACTCAAAAATTATTAAAAACCAGCCAGTAAACTCTAGGAAAGAAAAAAGATAACAAAAGATAAACAAGAATTTATTTCTTGTAAAATATAAAATGAGCCATAGAACCTTTTCTGACTCACCACTGACCAGAACTGTTGTTTTCAGAAGTGCCCTGAGAGAAAAGGGAAGTTTTAAGAAAGTAATCTTTATGTATCAGAAAAGAAAGTTTATAGAGTTTACTTAAAATTGATGCATGAAGTAACAGCAGTATAATAACACTACTTCATTATACAGAGGTTAATATCAAAGCCAACACCTGAAAGCAAAAGTGGAGTTGAGGAGATGGGGCAATGAACTTTATTACAGGCCTTTTTCTGTTTATTTTTTAAACTCCTACACATTATGTCTATTTATAAACTAATCTCAGACATACCCTTCCACTATCTAAGCTTATCCTATTTTTTCCTACACCTTCTAGCAGCCTGATAAGACATTCTTACCAAGTAGAGTTATATGCTACTTGAATAGAGAATGCTTACATTTAAGAATAAGCTAGTAGGCTTAGAGAGCACATACCTCATCATAATGAAGGCCTTAATATGAAAAACTCACAGCTAACATCATACTCAATGGTGAAAAACTGAGAGCTCTCCCCCTAAAGTCAGGAACAAGATAAGGATGTCCCCCTCACTACTTTCACTACTTTCATTCAACAAAATATTAGAAGTCCTAGCCACAGAAGTCAGACAAGAAAAAGTGGGGTGGGGGTGGGGAGGGTTCAAATTGGTAATGAGGAAATAAAATTTTCACTATTTGCAGATGACATACTATATATACAGTACCCTAAAGACTCCACCAAAAAACGAGAACTGAAGAATGAAGTCTATAAAATCATAAGATACAAAATCAATGTACAGAAATCTACTGCATTTCTATACACTAATAATGAAGCAGCAGAAAGAGAAATTAAGAACAATCTCTTTAACAATTGCACCAAAAATAATAAAATAACCTAGGAATACACTTAGCCAAAGAGGTGAAAGACCTATACCCTGAAAACTATAAAACACTGATGAAAGAAATTCAAGACAACACAAAGAAATGTAAAGACATTCCATGCTCATGGGTCCAAAGAACAAATGTTGTTAAAATAAAACACACTACCCTCAAAGCAATCTATAGATATAATGCAATCCCTATCTAAATGCCAACACCATTTTTCACAGAACTAGAACAAACAATCCTAAAATTTGTATGGAACCCCAGAAGACCCCAACTACACAAAGCAATCTTGAAAAAGAAAAATATATCTGGAGGTATCACAATTCTAGACTTCAAGTTGTATCACAAAGCAGCAGTAATTGAAACAGTAAAGTATTAGCACAAAAACAAACATAAATCAATGGAACAGAACAGAAAGCCCAGGAATAAACCCACAATTACATGGCTAATTAATCTTCCACAAAGAAGTAATGAAGATACAATGGGAAAAAGACAGTCTCTTCCACAAACGGTATTGGAAAATGGACAGCAGTATGCAAAAAAATGATACTGGACCACCTTCTCACACCATACACAAAATTAAACTCAAAACAGATTGAAGACCTAAATGTGAGACCTGAAACTATAAAAATCCTAGGAATACACTTAACCAAGGAAATGAAAGAACTATACTCTGAAAACTAGAAAACACTGATCAAAGAAATTCAAGACAATGCAAAGACACAGAAAGACATTCCACACTCGTGGGTTTGAAGAATATTGTTAAAATGTCCATACTACCCAGAACAATCTACAGATTTAATGCAAACCCTATGCAAATACCAACAGCATCTTTCACAAATCTAGAACAATCAATCCTAAAATTTGTATGGAATCACAGAAGACCTTGAATAGCCAAAGCATCTTGAAAAATGGACAGCTGCATACAAAACAATTAAACTGGACTACTTTCCTACACCACACAAAATTAAACTCAAAGTGGATTAAGGACCTAAATGTAAGACCTGAAAACCATAAAAATCCTGGAGAAGCACACAGGTAGTAATTTCTCTGACATCAGCCATAGCAACATTTTTCTAAATGTATCTTCTGAGGCAAAGGAAACCAAAGCAAAAATAAACTATTGGGGACTACATCAAAATAAAAAGTCTCTGCACAGCAAAGGAAACAACCAACAAAACTAAAAAAGGCCACCTACCGAATGCTTACAAATGACATATATGATAAAGGGTCAGTATTCAAACTATATAAAGAACTTAATACAATTCAACACAAGGGTCAGTATCCAAACTATATAAAGAACTTAATATAATTCAACACACATACACGAAAAAATAATCCAATTAAAAATGGGCAGAAGAGGCGTTTTGCACTGACCGAGTGCACCTCCTGCCACTGAAGTGTGCCCTGCGGAAGCCCGTGCTTCCCTCGCCCAACCTGTTAGGTGCTGCCCTCCGCGAACATGTCCAAGTCTTTGAAAAAGTTGGTGGAGGAGAGCCGGGAGAAGAACCAGCCGGAAGTGGACATGAGTGACCGGGGCATCTCCAACATGCTGGATGTCAACGGCTTGTTCTCCTTATCCCACATCACACAGCTGGTCCTCAGCCACAACAAGCTAACAATGGTGCCACCAAACATAGCAGAGCTGAAGAATTTGGAAGTGCTCAACTTTTTTAATAACCAGATTGAGGAGCTGCCCACACAGATCAGCAGCCTTCAGAAGCTGAAACACCTGAACTTGGGCATGAATAGACTAAACACTTTGCCTCGAGGATTTGGCTCTCTCCCAGCTCTTGAGGTCCTTGATTTGACTTACAACAACTTGAATGAACATTCTCTTCCTGGAAACTTCTTCTACCTTACCACCCTGCGTGCACTCTATCTAAGTGACAACGATTTTGAAATCCTGCCGCCAGATATTGGGAAGCTCACAAAGTTGCAGATACTCAGCCTTAGGGATAACGACCTGATCTCGCTGCCTAAAGAAATCGGGGAGCTCACTCAGCTTAAGGAACTCCACATTCAGGGGAATCGCCTGACGGTTCTGCCCCCAGAACTAGGAAACTTGGATTTAACTGGTCAGAAGCAAGTGTTCAAAGCAGAGAACAATCCCTGGGTGACCCCAATTGCTGACCAGTTCCAGCTTGGAGTGTCCCATGTTTTTGAATATATCCGTTCTGAGACGTACAAGTACCTCTACGGCAGACACATGCAAGCAAACCCAGAACCGCCGAAGAAAAATAATGACAAATCGAAAAAGATCAGCCGGAAACCCCTGACAGCCAAGAACAAATAAAGGGTTGGCATGGGCTGGAAAAAAAAAAAAAAAAAAAATGGGCAGAAGATATGAACAGCCATTTCTCCAAAGAAGACATACAGGTGACCAACAGACACATGAGAAAATGCTCAACATCACTCACTATCAACAAAAGGCAAATCAAAACCACAATGAGATATCACTTCATACCCGTCAGAATGGCCAAAATCAAAAGCACAAGAAACAACTGTTGGCGAGGATGTGGAGAAAAAGAAACCCTCTTGCTCTGTTGGTGAGAACAGAAGCTGGTGCAGCCAATGTGGAAAACATTACAGAAGTTCCTGCACAAATTAAAAATAGAACTACCCCATGATACAGTAATCACATTACTGGGTATATACCCTAAAAATACAAAAGCACTAACCTGAAAGGATATATGTACTCCTATGTTTACTGCAGCATTATTTACAACAGCCAAGCTATGGAAGCAGCCCAAGTGTATTGATACTTGAATGGATGAAGATGATGCACCACATGTATACACACAACAGGATATTACTCAACTCTAAGAAAAAGAATCAGGATGGAGCCAGAGGGTACTATGCTAAGGGAAATAGAGCTGTCAGAAAAAGACAAATACAATATGATTTCATTCATTTATGGAATTTAAGAAACAAAGTAGATGAACATACGGGAAGAGAAGGAAAAATAAAGATGAAAATAGGGGAGGCAAACCATAAGAGATGCTGAATCCTAGGAAACACAGTGAGGATTGCTGGAGAGGAGGCAGGTCAGGGTAAGGGACAATTCAGTGATGGTCATTAAGGAGGACACTGGATATAAGGAGCACTGGGTGTTACATACAACCAATGAATCACTAAACTTTACCCTGGTAACTAATAATGCAGTGTTATGTTAACTGAATTTAAATAAAGAATAAAAAAAAAAAAAAAAAGAATGAAGTCTTGCCATTTGCAAAGACATGGATGGATCCAGAGAGCATAATGCTAAGTGAAATAGGTCAGTAACAGAAAGACTAATACTGTATGATCGTACTCATATGTGAAAGAAACACAATGAACGAACAAAGAAAAACAAAAAAGGAAACCAAAAAACAGATTCTTAACTATAAAGAATACCATAGAGGATGTGGGTGGAGGGATGGATGAAACAGGTGAAGGGGATTAAGAGTATACTCATCTTGGGGCACCTGGGTGGCTCAGTGGGTTAAGGCCTCTTCATTCGGCTCAGGTCATGATCCCAGGGTCATGGGATCGAGCCCCACATCAGGCTGTCTGCTCAGCAGGGAGCCTGCCTCCCCTCCCCCACTGCCTGCCTCTCTGCCTACTTGTGATCTCTCTCTCTCTGTCAAATAAATAAATAAAATCTTTTTTTTTTTAAAGAGTGTACTCATCTTAATGAGTATTAATATACAGCAATATTGAGTCACTATTTTGTAGACCTGAAACTAACACTGTACATTAACCATATTGGAATGAAATAAAATTTGAAAAAAATATATATATAAAATTTCTAAATGCCTAGCATAAAATACATAGCTCCAATTTATAAAAAAATTTTAACTGAACATTCATGAAGAATCTACATGTCTAAATTATTTTTTAACTTTGATTCTGTAATTCCATCAAACACATATTCCAATGGATCTAACTTCTTCTTGGCCTGGTACTATGTAACATTGAAAGAACTGTTAATCCATGGTATATAACCTTAGCAAAAGCTTTTATTTATGAAATGATTCATGAAAAACACTACTGTGAATAGTGGTCAAAGCAATACCTCACTGAATTTATCAATATCCCCAAATTTCTTAATGCCAGAATAAAAGCCAGAGCCTTAAAGAGTGTAGAACATAATCTATTCAAAAGCAACAGCAACTAAAACTGTTCATAAAAATAAAGTTTACTGGGGCGCCTGGGTGGCTCAGTGGGTTAAGCCGCTGCCTTCGGCTCAGGTCATGATCTCAGGGTCATGGGATCGAGCCCCACATGGGGCGCTCTGCTCAGCAGGGAGCCTGCTTCCCTCTCTCTCTCTGCCTGTCTCTCTGTCTACTTGTGATCTCTGTCTGTCAAATAAATAAATAAAATCTTTAAAAAATATATAAATAAATAAATAAATAAAGTTTACTGAGGCACCTGGCTGTCTCAGTCAACAAAGTATGTTACTCTTTTAACCTTGGGATCATGAGTTCAAGCCCCACATCTGATGTAGAATTAACTTAAAAAAATATAAGTTTGGGGCGCCCGGGTGGCTCAGTCATTAAGTGTCTGCCTACGGCTCAGGCAGGTATCTAAAAGAATTCTCTTTTAGAAGACAAATCATGAAATAAAACTAAAACGCAGAATGGCAGAAGACAACCAAAGGCCTTAAAATACCTGGTAAGAAAAGAGGAATTTACAAGACAGAAACCTAAGCCTGTTTTGTGGTAAAATTTAACAAGTCCAAAACAAACAAACAAACAAAGTTATTCAATGCTTTTATCATCCATATTACTTTCAGACCTTTATATGCTCTTTTATTAACTTGTATTCTTCAATTTATTCTCTTCATCTTATCTCTCCGCTTTGAATTAGTTTTCCTCCCATTCCAGTCCCAATTGCAATTTTAATAAAATGATAACTTTTTTAAATGATAACCTTTTAAACAAACATATAATGTTCCTGAGCTTACAGACAGAACAAAGGAACAGCAGCTGCAAGACTGTTATACAGCAATTAAAAATAAGATCTGATGACATAAAGAGATTATTTATACTTGACTGTGTATGAAAAATCAGATTATAAAACACAGATGTAGGAAACTCACATTTTTGCAAAATTTTAAACTGTATGATTCACAACCTCATGCCAAGGCTATACAAAAAAAAAAAAAATCATCAGTTGTTACTCTGGGTAGTAGCATGCCTTTTTTTTCTTTTTTTTTTTTAAGTTTTTTTTTTTTTAACAGAGAGAGATCACAAATAGGCAGAGAGGGAGGTGCGGGGGGTGGGGGGGGAAGCAAGCTCCCCGCTGGCAGAGAGCCCATTGCAGGGCTCGATCCCATGACCCTGGGATCATGACCTGAGCCAAAGGCAGAGGCTTTAACCCACTGAGCCACCCAGGCGCTGCGGCCTTTTTTTTTTTTTTTTTTTTTTCTTTTTTAACTTTGATTCTCGGGGTGCCTGGGTGGCCCAGTTGTTAGGCAGCTGCCTTTGGCTTAGGTCATGATCCCAGAGTCTTGGGTCCTGGGATCGAGCCTAGGGCTCTCTCACTCTGCTTGTGTTCCCTCTCTTGTTGTCTTCTGTCGTATAAATAAAATCTTTTTTAAAAATAAATAAACTTCGATTCTATTTTCTCAAAGAATTTTTACAGTGAGTACATACTTAAATAGGAGGAAAATAATATAAAGTATTAATACAGTTGTTTATAAAAATTATCAATATACTATTTTAAGTGAATATGCTCTTTTACCTATCTTTTAGTCAATATATTAGAATAAGGATTCTTAACCACTAATAAGCTAATGAAAACTATTAACATTTTTCTCCCAGAAAACCTTTAGGAACATTTTGTATGAAATGTCATGGGTTCATCAGTATGCTAAGATATATTTATGGACCTCCATAGTCATAGGCCCTAAGTTAACAATCTCTTTTGAAGATTAACCATGCCTTATTAGTTGCTGGTTATCACCTACAAAAACTACCATCTTAATCTAGGCAACAGTTATTTTCTGATGCCCAAGAAAGAAACTGAGGGAGGTCGGAGACATGAGAGGAGGGGAGAATAAACAAAGAAGAAGAAAAAAAAAAAAAAAAAACATATATATATTTTTTTTTTCAAAGATTTTTGTTTATTTGACAGGAAGAGATAAAGAGCGCACACAATCAAAGGGAGTGGCACAGAGAGGGACAAGCAGGGTCCCCGAGGAGCAGGGAGCCTGATGCAGGGCTCGATCCCAGGATGCTAGGATTATGACCCCAGCTAAAGGCAGATGCTTAACCAACTGAGCGACCCAGGCACCCCTAGATGAAATTTTTTTTTTAATCACAAAACACTGAGTCACCTGGATATTTTATTGTCACTTGTCTCGTCTTCGGTATGAACAATGAACACTGTAACATTCTACTTTTGGGTACTTTTTTACTACCAGCTAAAAATTGCTCATAATTATTGACATGTGAATAAAATGATAAAGGTTACAAATTGTGTTTTAGTCCAACTTTTCACACTTTAGCTTACATAACCTTCAACATGTATACTATTTTCCAAAATAAATTTTAACAATTTTAATTAAAACAGGTGTTTATTAAGGTCTTCTGTCAGGTGCTGTGCTAAGTAAGCACTTGGTCTCTTCACAGTCTAAAATAGTAGTAACGTTATTATTATTCTCATTTCACAAATGAAGTAAAAACTTAGAAGCTAACTAGTCTGTCATAATTATCTAACAGGTGATGAAGCAGGACTCAAAGCCACATCACTCTGGCTCGACAGCCATACTGAACCACTATACTCTACAGCAACAATAGATAAAATTAAGAGGATCTCCTATTTTGGGGGCAAACATTCTTTGACATTCTGATGAAACCTACAAATTAGGCCTAAAATGGTACTTATCAATATTTACTTTGTAATTTCACTCCCATTCAGGTTAAAAATTCCTAATACAAGGATTAAGAGTATGTATCAATGATAAAAGTGGACTAGGAATGGGAACATGGAACCCCTACCCAGCACCAACCAATAACTAGGGGGTGAGACATTAAAAAAATTGCATCATTTCCCTGGATTTCATTTTATTTAGTGGCATAATATGTTGCTACCTAGCTACAGTTACAGTAAATAAATCCAAAATTATGACTCAAATGCAACATTTCTCAGCAAATCCTTTGGATGCTGATGTTAATTTTAATTTTTTTTTTTAAGATTTTATTTGTGAGAGCCAGCCAGCAAGTGAGTATAGGCAGAGGGAGAAGCAGGCTCCCCCCCGAGCAGGGAGCCCAAAATGGGACTTGATCCCAGGATCCTGGGATTGCGACCTGAGCTGAAGGCAGATGCTCAAGTGACTGAGCCACCCAGGCATCCCTGATGCTAATTTTAAATCATTAACATTAGTATTATGAAATATCCAATCACCTACTCTACCCATAATGAAAGGAACAGAGGAACCACTCTCATTTCTAAACTTAGCTAAAAGTAATTCAGCTGGCTGAGACTCAGAAAAGAGATGCCGATAATGATAGCATGTAAAAAATCTACAATCTTTTGTAGAACAAATATGTGTATCATCTTTATCAACAAAGGAGGAGAAAACATAAGGAAAAGGGATATTACTGTAGAACAAATGAGATTTGAAGATAAACTCTATGATCAGCTAGACTGTGGGCCTCAGGACATTTATTTATTTTAGCTGCACTTAACATGTTCACTAATCATTGCACACAAAGCTTCAAACATTCTTTACCCATAAAAATTTTAGAAGACTAATAAACGAGATAGGCACACAAGCAAAAGAGAATATTTAGCTAAGCCCAGCTAAAATCATGTTAAGGGAACAGGAACTTGCAAATTCTGATTATATTAATTACCGTGTTTCCTCAAGTTTTATTCTTTATATTCTCAACATATGCATTTTTTTTTTTTAAGATTTTATTTATTTGACAGAGAGAGACACAACAAGAGAGGGACCCACAAGCAGGGGGAGTAGGAGAGGGAGAAGGCGGCTTCTCAGCGGGAGCTGAGCAAGGAGCAGGATGCGGGCTTGATCCAAGGACCCTGGGATCATGACCTGAGCCCAAGGTAGACACTTAACAGAGATGCCCAGGCACCCCACAATATATGTATTTCTTAAAAACTGGTCTACTATACCCATGCATTATGCAAATGGAATAACAAGTGGCTTCCAGAAGGGTCAAAGTGTCCATCACCACAAAACTAATTTTTTTTAATGGATTAAGTTTGTTAAATGTCTCTAGTTATGCCATTAAAAATTCCTCAATCTCTCAAAATAATTTTTAGAATTTCATTCACTCCCCTATTTCTAAATAATAAGAGTTAAAGAAACTTTTATTGTTTTAAAAAACAAAACCATGAGTGGCCTCATGATTAAGAAAGGAAGGTTTAATAAATACTGATGAACTGTCATTTATTGACTATAGGTATACAACCCAACATTCTAAAAGGGAAATTTCATGACAAACCATGTCAATTTAAAGTACAACTCAAAAAGTTAATCTTTAAAGTACTTAAAGATGCATACCTCTGTGTCCAGGAATTGATATAAGCAAATATTTTGAGAGTATGTTCCTTTCTGAGCTGCAGTCCATCACCACCTTCTATATCTGATACTGAAATAAAGTAGAAAAAACACTTTTTAATATTAGGAATAAGTAATACTAAACCAGTATTAAAGCCAATACTTTAAAAAAAAGAAGTCTAGACTAAATGCAAATATTTCAGATTTTTTAACAGATGTACTGGGGGAGCGAGAGAGAAGACATTTTCCTCCCAGTTATTCTAGTGCTATCTCTCTACTTCAAATCCCACCTTCTGTTCTAAACTTTGTGATGCTGGGGCTGGAATGCTGCAAACTACATACATATACATATGCTCTCTGTATATGAAAGCATCACTCAGCAACTGCAGATTCCAAGTGGCAGCATCCAAAAACCAATCTCATGGTATTCCTCTCAGAGGTACCAGCAGTAGCCAGACAGCATTCCTTCCTTTAAGTCCTAGCTTCTTCACAGAGCCCACCTCCAAGTGACTGAAAGTGATTCTTAGATTCTGACAACCCTTTTTCCTTTATTTCCCTAGCCTTTGGGGAGACTGGCTGTTCCTCCGTTATCATAGCTGTCATCATCATCATCTCTAGGTGTTGTCCAGGTTCCACTTGTTTTTTACCTCCAACATTTGTGTAAGTACTTCTATTACTAAATTCTCTTTCAACGCCCTGACTGGAGCTTGACCGACATACTGGCATTTCATATACAGTATATACTACTAGGAAAGTAATCGAAAGTTAAATTCAGAAAGAAAAAAGTTTTCAAAAACTAGATTGTCCAAGTAAGTCTTCTAATGTAAAATGTTTAACTGTACAAGATCTGGTCAGCAAATTTTTCGTTAATGGGACAGAAAGTAAATACTTTAGGCTTAGAAGGCCATAGAGTCTCTTTCCACACCTGGATAGCTGTGCCATGGTATCTTGAAAGGAACCACACACAACGTGTGAACAAACGACCATAGCCATGTTAAAAACAAGCAGCTGAATGATCTGGTACACTGAGCCACAGTTTGCCAACTCCATTCTATTTTTTTTAGACTTTTTTAAAAAAGATTTTATCTATTTTAGAGAGAGAGAAGATGCACATACATATGAACAGGGGAGGAGAACAGGAAGAGGGACAGAGAAGCAGACTCTGCACTGAGCACAGAGCCGGACAGGTCTCCATCTCATGACCCTGAGATCATAACCCAAGCTGAAATCAAGAGTCTGACGCTCAATCTGCTCAGTAGGTGGAGTATGTGACTCTTGATCTTGCATTGTGAGTTCGAGCCCCATATTGAGTATACAAATTACTTAAAAATAAAAATCTTGAGGGGCGCCTGGGTGGCTCAGTGGGTTAAGGCCTCTGCCTTCGGCTCAGGTCATGATCTCAGGGTCCTGGGATCAAGCCCCGTATCAGGCTCTCTGCTCCAGGGAGTCTGCTTCCTCCTCTGTCTCTGCCTGCCTCTCTGCCAACTTGTGATCTCTGTCTGTCAAATAAATAAAATCTTTAATAAAATGAAATAAAAACTTGAAAAAGTTAAAAATAGAGCTACCCTATAATCTAGCAATTGCACTACTAAGTATTTACCTGAAGGATACAAACATAGTGATCAGAAGGGACACGTGAACCCCAATGTTTACAGCAGCAATGTCCACCATAGCCAAACTATGGAAAGAACCCAAGATGTCAATCGACAGGTGAATGGATAAAGAAGATGTTGTATATATGTGTATGGATACACACACATACACAAAATGAAATATTCCTCAGTCATTTAAAAAAAAAAACCAAAAACCTTACCATTCGTAATGTCATAGATGGAACTAGAGGGTATTATGCTAAGCAAAATAAGTCAATCAGAGAAAGACAATTATATGATTTTGCTTAGATGTGGAATCTAAGGGAAAAAAAACACAGATGATCATAGGGGAAGGGAGGGAAAAATAAAGTAAGACAAAACCAGAGAGAGGGGGACAAACCATAAGAGACCCTTAACTACAGGATACAAACTAAGGACTGCTACAGGGGAGGGGAGTGAGGGAGATGGGGTAACTGGGTGATGGACATTAGGGGGGACACTTGATGTAATGAGCGCTGGGTATTATACACAACCGATGAATCACTAAACTTTACCTGTGAAACCAATAATACACTGTTAATTAACTGAATTTAGGAGCACCTGGGTGGCTCAGTCATTAAGCGTCTGCCTTCGGCTCAGGTCATGATCCCAGGGTCCTACAACTGAGCCCCATATGGGGCTCCCTGCTCAGCAGGAAGCCTGCTTCTCCCTCTCCCACTCCCCCTGCTTGCGTTCCCTCTCTTGCTGTCTGTCTCTGTCAAATAAATAAATAAAAATCTTTTTTAAAAAATTAACTGAATTTAAACAAAAATAAGTAAATAAAATAAAAAATCCTGGGGTGCCTAGGTGGCTCAGTCAGTTAAACAACTGACTCTTGATTTCTGCTCAGGTCATTTTATCAGGGTCATCGGATCAAGGCCCAAGTCAGGCTCCACGTTTAGCAGGGAATCTGCTTGAGATTCACTCTCCCTCCACCTCTGCCCCTCCCCGACACACATACCCTCTCTGGAGCACACTCTCCCTAAAATAAAGAAATTAAAAATAAAAAATATTTTAAAAACTAAAATTAAAAATTTAAACAAAAAAAGGAATAAGGTCCATTATCCAGAACTTCTTTTTTTCCTTAGTTTTATTTGATGTTTTAAGTCATCTCTACATTCAATGTGGAGCTAAAACTCACAACCCCAAGATCAAGAGTCACATACTATACCGACTGAGCCAGCCAGGCACCCCAGAACTTGTTTCTTTTTTTTTTTTTTTAAGGTTTTATTTATTTATTTGACAGATCACAAGGAGGCAGAGAAGCAGGCAGAGAGAGAGGGAGGAAGCAGGCTCCCTGCTGAGCAGAGAGCCCGATGTGGAGCTCGATCCCAGGACCCTGAGACCATGACCTGAGCTGAAGGCAGAGGCTTTAACCCACTGAGCCACCCAGGCCACCCCCCCCAGAATTTATTTCTTATAAGCATTCATACTATACCTATTTCAGGATTGGCAACTAAAGTTTAAATATTAACCATATGTATCCCTTATTCTTGGGCAGTTTGCAAAAAATGTAAGTCAAAATTTTAACTGGAAGAAAGGGACTCTTTTTAATTAAAAAAACTAGTTTTAGGGGCTCCCCATGTCAGGGCTTAATCCTTAGTGGGGAGTCTACTTGAAGATTCTCTCTCTCCCTCTGACCCATCCCCTGCTCATGCTCTCTAATAAATAAAATCTTTAAAAAATTTTAAAAAACCTGAATCTGTGTATCAAAATGTCTAATATTCAAATTCCAAAATATCAGTGAAAAAGTTGCAAAAGGATACAGTTTGATACCATTTGTTAACGTTTAACACACACACAAACTATATTATTATGGACTCATGTACCATCATAGTATAAATACATATACTGTAATGATACATATCTACACCAAGAGAATGGTTACATCTGGGAAAAAGGCAAGAGGAAGTACATTTATAAAAGAAGTACATGCCAAACAAAAGATTAACAAGGTAACAGCACCTGAGACCCTGAAAGCCAAACACAGCATCAGGTAGAAGATCCTGACAATAAATCCATGACAGAATAAGATATACTGGGGGAAGAGTTAAGGAAACCACTGAAAACAAACTCTTGGTTGTAGATTTCTGCACCAAGTCCTCCAATCCATGAACTGTAACAAAGGTATAGCAGGAAAACAAGGAAAGGGGTGGGGGCTCTGAGAAAGGAGTCTCACCCTCTTGCCAGAAACCTGGTGTTTAACTTTGCTCTTTTGTAGAAAGATTCTAAGAGAAAAATGAAGAAAGTGCACTTAAGCCATTAAAAAAAGAAAGAAAGAAACCTAAAAGGAACAATAATGCAACCCTGAAGGGTGAACTACCTAGACAGGGAAGAAACCATAGTACACAATGCCAGTTCTCCTTCCCCAGCCTGAAAACACAGGTATCTGACTGGCTGCAACAATCCTATCTCCCAAACACAAAACACAAATGAACACATTCTGGAAAAAGCCTATGTGTAATCAGACACCTATCCCCACCTAAGGCCTACCTAGCAGCCTAACAGCTCACCAACACAAGCTTTCCAATTTATTTCATTGTATCTACTTCATAACCAGTAATGGGATGGAAGATTATTTTACTAGGGTCAAACTAGAGCTCTCCAGAGAGCTAACATCATACTCAATGATTAAAGACTGCAATCTGCTCCACTAAAATGAGAAGCAAGACAAAATAGACAATTTTCCCAACTTCTGTTCAACTGTAGTATTGGAAATTCTAGCCAGAGCAAAAAGAACCAAAAAGGAATTGGAAAGGAAGAAGGAAAATTACCACTGTTCACAGATTACATAATCTTACATGTAGGAAACTCTAAAGGGTCCACCAAAAAAATTGCTAGAATAAATGAATTCCATAAAGTAGCAGGACACAAAATCGTAACACTGTGGTGCCTGGGTGGCTTAGTCGTTAAGCATCTGCCTTCAGCTCAGGTCATGATCCCAGTGTCCTGGGATCAAGCCCTGTATCAGGTTCCCTGCTTAGTGAGAAGCCTGCTTCTCCCTCTCCCACTCCCCCTACTTGTGTTCCCTCTCTCTTTTGCTGTGTCTCTGTCAAATAAATAAATAAAATCTAAAAAATAAAAAAAAATAAAAAATAAATGAATGGGTGGTAAATTTTTTTTTTTTTTTACAACTACAAAGATTTTTATTAATTAAACAAACAAAAAAGACAGGGAAACTCAGACTGCAGTTTAAAAGAAGCCACTAGTCTCTACAAATAATGGTAAAGTCCACGGTACCATAAAAGCAGGCAGGCAGGCAGGAATCATCCAGAAATCTTCCCACCATTCCCTATAGAGGAGGAACTGTATTCCAACCCTAAATGGTCAACCACTGGGACAGGAAAGAGAGCAAGCAAGGTGGGGGAACTGCCCACACAGACCTACAGAACACCAAATATAGCCCAATAGGAGAGACCAAAGTAGAAATGGAAACATCAATGCTGGTCAATATCCAAGGGTGCCAGAATGTAACTTAAAGTAGCCACCTGACACAATGCAGAGGGTAGAAGACTAGGTACTGGATGAAAAGAAAATGGTTCTCACCACTTAGGTTAAAAAAAGAAATGCTTGGGATGCCTGGGTTCCTCAGTCAGTTAAGTATCTGCCTTTGGCTCCAGGTCATGATCCCAGAGTCCTGGGATCAAGTCCCTCACTGGGCTCCTTGCTAAGTGAGGAGCCTGCCTCTCCCTCTGCTTGCTGCTCCCCCCTGTACATTCTCTCCCTCTCTCTGACCCAAAAAAAAAAAAAAAAAAAAAAAAAAAATCTTAAAAATAGAAAAGAAATGCTCATTAAAAACTTCAAGATCAGAAATCAATAGTATGGGGTTGCCTGGGTGGTTCAGTTAGTTAAGCATCTGACTGGTGATCTCAGCTCAGGTCTTGATCTCAGGGCCATGAGTTTAAGCCCCTCATTGTGCTCTACCCTGGATATGGAACCTACTTTGGAAAAAAAAAAAAAAAAGAGGAGGGGGAGGAGGAGGAGAAATGGATAGTATGACAAGCACAATTCCAAAAGGACACATTAGAGGATGGGAGGTATAATGCAGAAGTCTAGTGATAAACCACTGGTAGCTATGACTAAGATCTTACACAGGCAAAGGAAATGAACTTCTCAAATACAATCTCACAACTCACCTAAGGAAAAAAAATTCATGACCACTGACCAGACCAAAGGTGCTGAAGAAAACCTCATGTATTTCTAAACCTCATGTATCTCAGATCCAGAGAATTCCAGTTCCTGGGCTCTTAGAAGCCGGTAAGAAAGGTATTCTCAGCAAAGTCTCAAAAGTACAGGACTTTACTATCCAGAATCCTCGCCAGCACCCAGGTTAGCCACTGAGGCCAACCCAGGTGGGTGAAATGTCTAAAGTAAGTACAAACTACTAAAGGAGGATTGGTACAATTATGAATTTGAACTATCGTCAAACAACTTAAGTATTCACATCTTTTATTCTTACGTATTATACTTCTGCATATATTTGAAATTTGTCATATTAAATAAAGCTCCAAAGAAAAAAAGACGTTAGCTGGTATAGCAATAATCAAGTGTGAGAGGCAGGCTTCTAATCAGAAGAACAGTATAAAACCTGCAAAATGTTAAAATGATGGCAAATCTAGAATTTTATACCCAGGTAAACCTACCTCAAGACAAATAGTGAAATAAAACTTTGGACAAATATGTATGCTTATCACTAGCAGGCCATGCCTGAATGAAAGAGTAAGAAAGAATGTAAATGTAATGCAAGACAGAAAATAAAAGGTACCTCAAAAGAAAAGACAAAGGAGTAACAGGAACAAAAAGGAAAAAATGGTAATGAAGGAAATAAACATGGATAAATATATAAAGAGATGAAAAAAATTTTAAATACATATTAGTTTAGGGCCCTTTCAACTCAACTGAAGTATGAGACAACATGGAAGATGGTAGAAATAAAGACTGGCATTCTTAAAGTGTTCTGAACTGATCCATTAGATCATATAAAACATTTAAACTGAGGACAAAAAAAAAAAAGCAAACTTCAAAGAAATGACAAACTAGGAAGCCTCTGCAGGGTAATCTCTCTGAGCTCAAACAAAGATTAGTGGAAAAGAAATGAGAAGAATGGACCAAAAAAGAAAAATGATAAACACACAGTTCAAACATACAACTGAAATGTTATTTTTCTCTTATCAGGTTTGCAAAGCTTAAGTAATACCCAGAGTTGAAACTCAGGAGAAAATGAGTACTTTCTATACATTACTGAAAAAAATTTGGCAATATTTATCAAAATTGAAAATACATTGAACCTCTGAATAGTCTTTTTTTTCAATTTTATTTGCTTATTTGAAAGAGAGACCAAAGAGAGCGAGCACACAAACTGAGGAAGCAGTAGGCAGAAGGAGAAGCCCACTCCCTGCTAAGCAGGGAGCCCAATGTGGGACTCGATCCCAGGACCCCGGGATCATGACCCAAGCCAAAGGCAGACAATCAACCAACTGAGCCACCCAGGTGCCCCTCACTTGTTTTTTAAAAAGATGTTATGAGGGACGCCTGGGTGGCTCAGTTGGTTAAGCCACTGCCTTCGGCTCAGGTCATGATCCTGGGGTCCAGGGTTCGAGTCCCGCATCGGGCTCCTTGCTCGGCGGGGAGCCTGCTTCCTCCTCTCTCTCTGCCTGCCTCTCTGCCTGCTTGTGTGTACTCTCTCTCTCTGACAAATAAATAAAATCTTTAAAAGAAAAAAAATAAATAAATAAATAAATAAAAAGATGTTATGTATTTGACAGAAAGAACACAAGCAGGGAGAGCGGCAGGCAGAGGGAGAGGGAGAAAGAGGCTCCCCACTGAGCAAGAAGCCTGACCTGAGACTCAATCCCAGAACCCTGGATTCTTGATTTGAGCCAAACACAGATGCTTAACTGACTGAGCCACCCAGGAGCACCTAAATCATCTTTTTCTTACACATTTTCCCTCCCCCAAAATAACTTTCATAGGTTTTCAACAAGGCACTGTTCATATTAACATAAGATTGGAAAAAATCTAAATATCTATCAATACAGGACAATATCAACCCATCATGACAATGGAAAACTATGCATCAGAAAAAGAAAAAAAGTTTTAAAAAAAGGATGGTTTTTTTTTTTTTTAAGATTTTATTTAATTATTTGACAGAGAGAGCACAAGCACAGCAAGCAGCAGGCAGAGGGAGAGAAGAAGCAGGCTCCCTGCTGAGCAGGGAGCCAGATATGGGGCTCTGGAGCCCCATCTCTGGGATCATGACCTCAGCCAAAGGCAGATGCTTAACTAACTGAGCCACCCAGGCACCTCAAGGATGTGCTTTATAAACTGGTATGAAATAATCTCCCTAAAGTTAAGTGAATAAAGGCAAAAACATTATTCTTAATTACATAATTTTATGATTCTAAAAAAAAGACGCATTTGTCACAAACCAAATGTTAACATTTTAAAGAAGTCATCGCTACAAAGAACAATGGTTGCTGGCATTACAAAACACACGATACGACCTTATGTGCTCTGATGGAATAATACAACACATCTTATTAAACACTCTTGCCAAGAAACCTAATCTGAATCTGATCAAGCCTCTAAATCTAATAATCAAATTATAGATATAGAAGAGACTAAAAAAACATTAAATAATTACACAAGGATACAATAAGCAACATTCAGACTGAAAAATCTCTGTCCAAATGATCCATGGAATCAGCAGTTTCAACAAATAGCAAGGGAAAAAAGGAAGATAGGAACTTAAAGATTAAATCAGTCCCAAAAAAACAACTCAAGCAAGACCACCAAGCTATTCTGACTGAAGAATGACTCTTCAGTCATTATGACTCTTCAAGAGTAATGACTCTTAAGACTATATCCTTAAAAATGGAAACAGAAAGAAAAGAATTACAAACTAAAAAAATTAAAGAGACATCAGTAACTACAAACTGCAGAACAGCTAGAATCTATAAGGATTAGTACTGGCAGGTCACCAAACAAAACACAAAACACAAAAAATACAATGAACAAAACAAATTATTCAAAGAGTCTTAAACTAGAAAAAAATTAAGTGTCCAAAAAGTAGATTTTTATATATATATATATATATATATATATATATATATATGAGAGTTAGTGCATGTGCATGTATGTGTATCTCCACAAGGAATTCTATTCAGCATTAAAAACCAACACACTACTGATACATTAATAAGGATTAGCTTATAACCGTATATTAAGTGGAAAAAATGCCTGATACAATTAGTACATAAAGTTTATTTCCATTATGATATACCCAAACAAAAGACAAATCTAAGTCTGGATGGCATAAAGCATGTCAACCAAGAGTGAGGTCATTAAAATGGGAATTTTCTACCATCTGCCTCCCAAAGAACACTGTAGACACAGTGCCTCTGCAGAAGTCTGGGAGTCCGGTGGAGAAGTTCCAACACACCACTAGAGCAAAACCAACCAAACAAACAAACAAACAAAAAAATCTAAGACTAAACACATTGAAAAGGGTAAAAAAAGTTTCACTTCACCTGCCACACGCTTTCCCCACAGTCCCCACAGCATAGAGCCAGGAGAGATTTTTCTTAATCTGTGATTTCTCCCTTGGGAGAAAATCAGAGCATGTAAGTGAGCACCAAGCTTCCCCAGTTGTGTGGGACACTGCCAAAGAGACCCGTTTCATTCTTACCCCACCCAGAATACTGAGGCACTACATGACGGCAGGGAGTGGCTGAAAGAACATCATGGCTCTCAGAAGATATAAAATGGGATGTGGAACCTACTGACCGCAACGCGGACTTCATTTGGAAGCCCACCCACAAGCTGCCTTGTCTTGAGGATGCTGCCAGCTGGTAAATGGTCGGCCTCAACTCTCCACACACCTAACCCACACATGCTCTCACTCTGTGGCTAGCTCCCTGTGTTCACCCCCGACAAGGGCAGAGAGAGAGCAAGCATCTATAGATAGTGCGTGAACAAGTACAAAAAGCTATCCTGACTCTTCAGAACTGGGAGAAAGCACACAAATTTAACAATTCAGCACTGCCCTACAGAAAGCAAACAAGAGACTGTCAAACTCGTCTTAGCTTTGCAGGATTAAGAAAAGGCATACAGGGGTACCTGGGTGGCTCAGTGGGTTAAAGCCTCTGCCTTCGGCTTAGGTCATGATCCCAGGGTTCTGGAATCAAGCCCCATGGGCTCCCTGCTCACCAGGGAGCCTGCTTCCTCCTCTCTGCCTGCCTCTCTGCCTACTTGTGATCTCTGTCAAATAAATAAAATCTTAGAAAGAAAGAAAGAAAGAAAGAAAGAAAGAAAGAAAGAAAGAAAGA